>NW_027189132.1:5031667-5176378 GCF_040958095.1 Procambarus clarkii
ATGCACAGACTACCCTATTCCAGTAGCTGAAGTTTATAACTTTTTGGACACTCAACCCACCAGGGGACTAGAACACTGGCCAACAAGGTGGCAGTTGCATGCTGTATCCACTACACCATACTTCAAAGCCATAAGAGAGGTAGGAATTCTGGGGTATTTAACCAACCAGAACTCCAATCCTCTCCCAGGCAATGAGATAGTGTGGGACCTCTAATGCTCTTTCATCGGTTCCTGTTATATGGGAAAACTCAGTGCCAAATGCTAAATGCACAGACTACCCTATTCCAGTAGCTGAAGTTTATAACTTTTTAGACACTCAACCCACCAGGGGACTCGAACACTGGCCAATAAGGTGGCAGTTGCATGCTGTATCCACTACACCATACTTCAAAGCCATAAGAGAGGTAGGAATTCTGGGGTATTTAACCAACCAGAACTCCAATCCTCTCCCAGGCAATGAGATAGTGTGGGACCTCCAATGCTCTTTCATCGGTTCCTGTTATATGGGAAAACTCAGTGCCAAATGCTAAATGCACAGACTACCCTATTCCAGTAGCTGAAGTTTATAACTTTTTAGACACTCAACCCACCAGGGGACTCGAACACTGGCCAATAAGGTGGCAGTTGCATGCTGTATCCACTACACCATACTTCAAAGCCATAAGAGAGGTAGGAATTCTGGGGTATTTAACCAACCAGAACTCCAATCCTCTCCCAGGCAATGAGATAGTGTGGGACCTCCAATGCTCTTTCATCGGTTCCTGTTATATGGGAAAACTCAGTGCCAAATGCTTCATTGCAAATCTCATTGCCTGGGAGAGGATTGGAGTTCTGGTTGGTTAAATACCCCAGAATTCCTACCTCTCTCTATATATATATATATTCCTAGAATATATATATATATATATATATATATATATATATATATATATATATATATATATATATATATATATTTCATTGAATATGACCGCATATTCTGTATTTATTATTTTCTGGTTTAGGACTTCTATCCCTCTAACTATTTTCTTAGCATCAGGGCTTAATTGGAATAGGAGTTCTCCAAAACTCATTTTCGTACTTTTAAGGTGAAGAAAAGACGTGATTTACTATAGAGTGTATTACACTTATTTGTATAATTTGCACGACGTTTCGAACCTCCATGGTTCATTCTCAAGTGAACAGATCTTACAATACTAGTTGATTTTATACCCGCATTAGGTCAGGTGATAATACAATGAAGGTGAAAAACATGTGGGGATACATAAGGGATAAACATAGGGGCTGCAGAAGGCTTATTGGGCCATACGAGGCATCTCCTATCTAAACACAAAGATTAATCCAGTGTAATTGGCCTGTTATGTTGGACATAACATAATGTCATAACATAATGTCATTAATGGACATAATGTTTGGTTATATGAAACATGTTTGAAAGAAAACCTGCTGCCAGTATACACCAATATATATATATATATATATATATATATATATATATATATATATATATATATATATATATATATATATATATATATATATATATATATATATATATATATATGTCGTACCTAGTAGCCAGAACGCACTTCTCAGCCTACTATGCAAGGCCAGATTTGCCTAATAAGCCAAGTTTTCCTGAATTAATATATTTTCTCTAATTTTTTTCTTATGAAATGATAAAGCTACCCATTTCATTATGTATGAGGTCAATTATATTTTATTGGAGTTAAAATTAACTTAGAAATATGACCGAACCTAACCGACCCTACCTAACCTAACCTAACCTATCTTTATAGGTTAGGTTAGGTTAGGTAGCAGAAAAAGTTAGGTTAGGTCAGGTTAGGTAGGTTAGGTAGTCGAAAAACAAATATTTCATGAAAACGTGGCTTACTAGGCAAATCGGGCCTTGCATAGTAGGCTGAGAAGTGCGTTCTGGCTACTAGGTACGACATATATATATATAGAATATATATATATATATATATATATATATATATATATATATATATATATATATAGAATATATATATATATATATATATATATATATATATATATATATATATATATTCAAATGTATTATATCATTACGTATTTCAGATTTACATTAATTGGTATTAAATCACTACATATTTATTATTTGGTTATATAAATAATATATATATATATGTATATATATAAAAATTTGTGAGGGTACCACCTCTGGTGCCAATGTGGGGACCTATAGCCTCGGAGAACAAAATAAAAAGTATTCAGAGGAGACCTTGTGGTTTCTCACTGAACACTAATATTATCTTCTCCTACCACCCCCATTCTTTTGTATGTACACATATATATTTGCTTTTTTTTAACTTCGTTACAAAAAAGGAGTTACATATAGGTTACAAAGATGGTTATCATAGGTTGTCGAGTTCCTCCAGCTCCTCAGATGGCGGGCTGGAACCCTGGATGCAGTGCGCATTTCCCCTCTGTATCGCCACGCTGAGGCACTGGAAAAGAAAGCTGGCAGCTCTAGGGTCCCTTGTTTTTTCAATGAGCCTAGAACGCAGTTCCTTCAAAAAAACTGGTAGCACTTTTACCCCAGGCGCCGAGTGTCTCAGAAGCAATGGGGACAAAATTGTAGTGGTGATCCAGTTCTCTATACTTACGGGATTAGGCTGCTTCCCGGTGGGTGGCAGCGCCACCTGGTTGTGCAACACTGAGGTCAATGTAGGTGTTAGCCAGGGTTGATATGCACGTGTAGTCCCATACCAACTGCTTGCCATTCTTCCAGGGGTTCACTGTGATACCATCCGGGCGACCAATAAGAGCATCAGAGTTATGGGGCGTTAGATAACGGGGCTCTCTTTCAGCTGGGCATCCAGCTGTGGTGAGGCTCCTCTTGATGATGTTGTTAACTTCACTGTGCCTCGAGTGCCATCCCCCTGTGCTTTGGCAGAGTAGGCCATATTGGCCGTACCTGTCAGCCACCACCTCGCCGCAAATACACCTATATCTGATGTGGATTGGGGCAGCAAGGCGAAGGGCCACAGCAATTCGGAGGGCGTGTGGTGTGAGACGTGTGCCAGTTGCCGACATTGGGGTTGCTAACAGGAAATCCCCTGCATGTGGGGCTGCTACTGCTGTGAGGCGAGCAATGTCGTGTTGTGTTGTTGCAGCACCCAGGCACTCTGCAGCAACTTGGTCTACAATGGGGCCATCCCAGCTGGATTGCTTGTGGGCTTTTGGGGATGGTGGTTGAGGTGATGGGCCTGCACGAGAGGCCCACTCTGTGGCACAGCGTGTAAAATTGGGATCATGTACACCTGCCAGTTGATGTAAGTGGGCAGGTAGAATTTCCTTCACAAGGTCGTCAGATGCTGATAAGGAGGACAGGAAGGCTGGAACAGCTAATTGCGTTGCTGTTCGAACTCCGAGGCCCCCAAGTCTTACAGGATGAGAGGCTTGTTTCCACTGTAGGTCATCAAGAGAGAGGTTAAGGGCTTTTTCTAGCATTGATTTCAGTAACCGGTCATACTCACTTAGTTTTTGGCTACTGTAAGATGGCGAACACCTCAGAAAGTAGGTTAACCTGGGGAGGGACAGACATCTGGGGATGAGGTAGAGTGCATCATGAGCATCAATATCCTCAATCCCTGCCATCCATCCTCCTCTTAAGGTCGGCGATTTTCTTATCAAGGACCTCATCAATGGCTTTCAACCCCAGGGGAGCTTCTAGGAGTGTGCTGTCTTCAGGTTTAGTTTTATGGATATTTGGCAGAAGACCCTCTATTCTCTCTACGATGCCCTGGTTGGAACATATTATTTCACATTTAGAAGGGTTCAGGTTGAGGCCTAAAACTGCACCTTGCTCCTGGATTTTTCTGATGTCCTCCAGGAGGGAGTCTTGGGAACCAGCTAGGGTACCATCATCCAAGAACCAGATGTTAAACTCGCTGGACAGGACCTCTGTGACTTGTTTGATGACTAAGCAGAAAATAAGAGGAGCAAGGGGGTCACCCCTGTTGGACGCCTTCTCGCCTTCTTCAATTTCATGTTCGCCAAAAAGAAGCTTAAGGTCCATACTGTAGCATGAATGTACAAAAGGGTAGAGGGAAGGGAAATGACTATGAACCGCACGGAGTACAGCATCCCTCCGCACCAAATTGAAGGTATTTTTTAAATCTAGCTTGATAAGGGCCTTTTCGTCTGTGATGTTGGCGATGAAGGCTCGAGCTGCATGGGCTGCCGCCTCACACCCTTGTGGAATGCCGAACCCGAGCTGTTTTGGCTTCAGCATGTTGGCCGCTGCATCACTAACTGTTCTTGCAGCTGCCTTTGCGACGAGACGCCGGATAGAATTGCCCACAGCTATTGGCCTGATCCCTCCATCCTTTTTCTTTAGAGCACAGAGAGATACTCCAAAAAATATAGGTCTTATGGTTGCTGGTATGTTGCCAGCTAGACATGTGTTGGTGAATCTGGTTAGTTCCACTAAGAGGTTCTTTGCAATGTCACCCAGTGCAGGGTTGAGCATTTGCTTGAGGTGGTTGGGTTTTAGTCCTGTGAACCCACCTGCTGATCCTGTTGGGAAGGACATGGCTGCTTTATGGACCACAGATTCAGCCACCCAGAGAGGTTCTGCTCCGGTAGCCCCCACTTGTACAATGTCGTCCTCACGCGGAGCCCTGGGTGGGTGTTTCTCCCTTAGGGCTTGAGCTGTTGTTGCATCTCTGTCGGCAATTGAGTCCTCACTGGTGATGACTCTTATTGCGCCAATAGTGTTTCCTTCTTCTATTTTCTTGGTGACTGATGTTCTGATTTTTGATGTCTCGGATATGGCACTGTTGCTCTTCCTGCCGTGGGTGTTTCTCGCGCGAGTGGGAAGGCGCACCTGGTTGTCCTCCCTGGGAAAATCATTTATAGCTTTGATGACTGAGGCAGCTAAGGTCTTGTCTCTCCTTACAGGGGTGGCTAGACATATGTTGCCAAACAGTAGGAGGTTATGCCATGCTTGGGTCGTTCCAGGAGAGTCGTTGACCTTTCTCAGGAGGGCAGATAATTTGGCTGCTGCATGGGGGCGGGCTGCTTTAGGGATGTGTTGCAAGGTTCTTGCTGATGTTGCTTTGATAGCTTCTAATACGTTTTCTGTGGGAATGAAGGTCTGGGAGGTGTTTTGCCTTACGGGCGGTGTAGGCTGCCGCAGTACGGCAGCCTCCTCAACCACACGGGGCACCAGGCCAGGCACAGGAGGGAATGCCGGATCCACCCCAGCTCCCAGCACAGCCGGAACAGACGGCGATGGTGCAGGGACTGGGACAGACACAGCAGAGGAAGAACTGGAAGACGAGGGGTCCGAGCAAACGGCAGTTGGAAGAGGCTCAGGGACACCAGCCGGAGCAAGCGGAGCACTAGGCGAGGACACAACCTCCGGAGGAGATGCGGCAACAACAGGGGGCGCAACAGGCGGAGCAACAGCTGATACAGAGGGCACCTCCTCAGCCGAAGAGACGTCCACACCCACCGAATAATCCCCCACAGGAAGGGGCGGAAAATCCTCCTCACTGAAGAGATTCACTGGTGCAACAGCAGGCGCAGAACAGTCAGCTGCCTGATGGCCCAAAAGACCACAACGATAACACGTCCGCGGCTGACGGGCGTAAAACACCTGAACGTTGTACCCCATAAGGCGCACAGAGGACGGAATATCCGCCCGGAGTCTCATGCCCAGGGTGCGAATGTTAGACCTCACACCCTTAAGAGGACTAGAAGACACCACGTTCACCCTCACACTAACAACTGCGCCAAACCGGCCGAAATACCGCCGTAGCAGAGCCTCTGGAAACTCCAAGGGAGCCCCATGCACACTGATGTAAGTAAGTGCACCACTTCTATCCGAGAGGGTTACAGTGCCCGCACCATCCGGCAGGGGTAGTGTCCGCCCCTCGTATCGCCGGAGAAAATCGCGATATGCCACCTCCTCTGCGAACTTCACAATTGCCCTACGGGCCGTTACCAACTCGACCCCATAAATCGCAAACACAGGGACAGAGAGCATTTCACAAGCCAGGGCAATCTCCGGGTAACCAGCCCGCACAGAAAACTCTAGTCCCACAGACTGAGCCCGGACGACAGGGGGTAGAGGGACCCCCCATCGTAACTCCACGTCAGCACAGGCGAGCAGAGACACACCCGCCCCCAACCGGCCGAAACTGGCAAACAACACCAACTGCTGGAGCGCCGATGCAACACGTCTGTCCCCTACCGAAGCTAGGGCCAGACTCCATTGATGCAGAAATCGTAGGGGATTGTGGTCTGAGTAGATGGTACTAGACTGATTACCCTGTAGGTAAGGTTCGAAATGTTGTAGGTTCAGGACGATGGAGAGGAGTTCCTTTTCTATGGTGCTATAGTCCTTCTGATGGGGCTTCAACTTGTAGCTGTAGTAGCTGACAGGAAGAACCACTTCGCCACGTTGTTGCATTAGAACGTCCCCGATGCCGGTGCCACTTGCATCGATATTGATGATGAAAGGCTTCTTAATATCTGGAGAGGCGAGAATGAAGATTAGAACATAGCAGAGATTTGAGTTGTTCAAAGGCAACGGTCTGTTGAATGGTCCAATGATACCGTTGCTTGGGGCTGGTCAGATTAATCAGTGGTGTCGCTACCGTACTGAAATTTTTCACAAACTTACGATAGTAAGATGCAAGGCCAAGGAAGCGCTGGAGCTGCTTCCTGGTTGAAGGTTGTGGGTAATGCTGAATGGCTTGAGTATGAATGGCTAAAGGAGCTAGGCTGCCACTTCCTATTACATGACCAAGATAACGCACTTTACCTTTAGCAAAGGTGGACTTGTCCAAGTTGATGGTAAGGCCAGCTGTCAGGAGCTTGGAGAACAATCGTTGCAGCTGGAGCAGATGTTCGTTCCAGGTGTCAGTTGCCACAACGATGTCATCCAAGTAGGCGTAGGTGTGATCTAGGCCATGGATGACGCGGTTGACAGCTCGCTGGAAGGTGGCCGGGGCATTACACAGTCCAAAAGGAAGGCGTTCATATCTGTACAGGCCAAAAGGAGTGGTGAAGGCTGATATTTCCTTAGCCCGCTCTGTCAGACTAATCTGATAGTAGCCCTTTAACAAGTCAATTTGGGAAAGATAAGTAGCATTACCTACTGCTTCAAGGATATCATCTATACGAGGTAAAGGGTAAGCATCCTTGATGGTCACGAGGTTCAGTTTCCTATAGTCTGTACATAATCGTACTTTACCGTGAGGATTTGGCACCAAGATGCAGGGTGAGGCCCAAGGGGACTCACAAGGGGTGGCCAGCCCATGATCCAGAAGGTACTGTACCTCAGCACGCATAACTTCCTTTTTGTATGGGCTGAGCCGGGTATCAGAAAGTAGCTGGATGTCGTGTTGAACCACATTACATTCCTGGGGATCATCGCTGAACATCATCTGATGATCTTGGAATACTCTGATGAGAGGAGCACTGTTACAGTCCTGAAAATATTTAGGAAGATCTGTAAGAATTTCCGAGTTGGAAGGCACTGACTTAGAGTTAGTGCTTTCGGGAGGAGAAGCAGGGAAGGTCTCACTGTGGAGGTATGGATCTTAAAGAGTGGAGAGAGATACTAACACAGTGGGGGTGTACCTTTATACTTCTTCAAAAGATTGACCTGGCACAACTGGGTCCTCCGCCGCCTATCTGGAGTCTCAAGAACGTAGTTGTAGTTATTTCTGCACTCCTTGATGCGGTAAGGTCTTGAAAACTTATTTTGCAATGGAGAACCAGGGATCGGAAAATATGCTAAAACGAAGTCTCCTACTTTAAATTTCCTGATTTTACTGTGTTTGTCAAAATGAGTCTTCAACTTATCTTGAGCTTTTAATAAATTATTGTTGGCAAATTTATGCACTCGCTCTAGAATGTGCTTTAAGTTTTGAAGAAACTGGGGCACATACTGAGGGGTCACTGGAGGTGGCATTACGTAGAGAGTCTTTAAAAGCTTTGAGAGAAGTACGGCACTTACGTCCGTAGAGCATCTCATAAGGAGATACTCCTAGAGACTCATTTGGGAGACTTCTGAAAATGCACATGATGATGTCAAGTTGTTTATCCCAGTCTTTTATAGTTTCATTGCAAAATTTCTTAAGGGGTGATTTTATAGTTTGGTGACTACGTTCAAGAGAACCCTGTGAAGCAGGAGGATAGGGGCTGGACAATACCTGAGTGATGTTGAATTCTTCCAGTGTCTTCTTGAAGAGATCACTGGTGAAGTTGGTGCCACAGTCATTTTGAATCTCCCGAGGAAATCCATATTGTGTAAACATCAACAGTTGCTTCACCACAGTAGCAGCCGTAATGTTCTTTACAGGAACTGCTATGGGGAATCTGGTGGTTGGACACAGGATGGTTAGTATATAAGCGTTGCCAGAACTGGTCCGGGGTAAAGGTCCAGCACAGTCTATGATGAGTCTGTGAAAGGGTTCCGAAGGCACCGGGATAGGAATTAAAGGAGCCTTGGGAATAGAGATGTTGGGTTTTCCTGCCATCTGACATGTATGACACTGTTGTACATAAGTTTTTACATCCTTAATCACACCTGGCCAGTAATAGTCTTCTCTGATGGCGTGATAGATTTTATTAAAACCGTAGTGAGAAAGCGCTCCGTGGGCCAGGTGTAGAATATTGAGCCGTAGGCTGGTGGGAACTACTAGTTGGTCGACATTAGCCCAATCGTCGTTTCTTCCGTTAGTTTACTGGGTCGGTACCTGCGGTAGAGCAATTGGTTCTCTATAAAGAACCCAGGAATACTATCAGATTGAGTCTCGGCCTGGAAGAATAATGGTGTTAATAAGGGATCCTCCCTCTGCAACTTACGGAACTCTAGCATAGTAAGATTCGGTGATAGATTCTGATGGTCTTGAGGGACAGCTGTTGCAGTAGAGTCAGCTGGTTGCGGGCGTGCAGCTTGCGGACGGGTTGTCACCAAAACCGGAGGAGAGACTTCATCACTTTCTTGGACCTCTGCCGGAATATACTTCAGGATGGGGTTTTCCACGACAGAGTTACATACCTGGGGTTTATCCATGATGATCAAGTTGGAAGGCTGTAGGTCTTCGGCCAAGTTGTTGCCCAGGAGAAGTTGTACCCCTGACATGGGAAAAGGCTTTTCCCGGATGGCGACTTAGATTTCACCTTTCACGAAAGGACAATCCAGGTGGACTCTGGCGAGTGGATACGAAGTGGTAGCAGTGAGATGCTCACCAAATTGATTGGGAGATGGCTTCTTCAATAACGAATTGTAAAAGGACCTATAACAAAAACATAATTGAATCTGCTTTGATACAAATCACAAAAGAAAGTAATTTGAACATTAGCAGTGGTTTATATATACATGTGTGGGCCTGTGTGTGGTTTTGAATGGGAGCTGCATCGGATGGGCCAATAGGCCCTCTGCAGTTTTTGTGCAGAGCAATATTTGTGTCCACTTATTGTACCTCACCTCACTCCACCATTCTCTCCTGCCCATTTATGTCCAGTACTCGACCTGCAAAACCACTCCTTCTGAAGATGTATTAATATACGAAAGTACTGAAGGAAATTCCTGTTTCAATTTTCCTCCATGGTCTGACTCTAACATTTTTAATCACGTGTTTATTTTTCGTGATTTACACACACACACGTGATTTATATATATATTATATATATATATATATATATATATATATATATATATATATATATATATATATATATATCTATATATATATATATATATGTATATATATATATATATATATATATATATATATATATATATATATATATATATATATATATATATATATATATATATATATATATATATATATATATATATATATGCAAACAAGCCTGAATGGTCCCCAGGACTATATACAACTGAAAACTCACACCCCAGAAGTGACTCGAACCCATACTCCCACAACTGGTATGTACAGGGACGCCTTAATCCGCTTGACCATCACGACCGGACAAAGGAAGTGATAGCCGAGGCTATATGAACCACTTTCCCGCCGGCACTCGGATGGTAATCTTGGGCATAGCATTTTATCAAATCACCTCATTCTTTGGGGCACACGTGAGGAACACAAATGCAAACAAGCCTGAATGGTCCCCAGGACTATATACAACTGAAAACTCACACCCCAGAAGTGACTCGAACCCATACTCCCACAACTGGTATGTACAGGGACGCCTTAATCCGCTTGACCATCACGACCGGACAAAGGAAGTGATAGCCGAGGCTATATGAACCACTTTCCCGCCGGCACTCGGATGGTAATCTTGGGCATAGCATTTTATCAAATCACCTCATTCTTTGGGGCACACGTGAGGAACACAAATGCAAACAAGCCTGAATGGTCCCCAGGACTATATACAACTGAAAACTCACACCCCAGAAGTGACTCGAACCCATACTCCCACAACTGGTATGTACAGGGACGCCTTAATCCGCTTGACCATCACGACCGGACAAAGGAAGTGATAGCCGAGGCTATATGAACCACTTTCCCGCCGGCACTCGGATGGTAATCTTGGGCATAGCATTTTATCAAATCACCTCATTCTTTGGGGCACACGTGAGGAACACAAATGCAAACAAGCCTGAATGGTCCCCAGGGCTATATACAACTGAAAACTCACACCCCAGAAGTGACTCGAACCCATACTCCCACAACTGGTATGTACAGGGACGCCTTAATCCGCTTGACCATCACGACCGGACAAAGGAAGTGATAGCCGAGGCTATATGAACCACTTTCCCGCCGGCACTCGGATGGTAATCTTGGGCATAGCATTTTATCAAATCACCTCATTCTTTGGGGCACACGTGAGGAACACAAATGCAAACAAGCCTGAATGGTCCCCAGGACTATATACAACTGAAAACTCACACCCCAGAAGTGACTCGAACCCATACTCCCACAACTGGTATGTACAGGGACGCCTTAATCCGCTTGACCATCACGACCGGACAAAGGAAGTGATAGCCGAGGCTATATGAACCACTTTCCCGCCGGCACTCGGATGGTAATCTTGGGCATAGCATTTTATCAAATCACCTCATTCTTTGGGGCACACGTGAGGAACACAAATGCAAACAAGCCTGAATGGTCCCCAGGACTATATACAACTGAAAACTCACACCCCAGAAGTGACTCGAACCCATACTCCCACAACTGGTATGTACAGGGACGCCTTAATCCGCTTGACCATCACGACCGGACAAAGGAAGTGATAGCCGAGGCTATATGAACCACTTTCACTTCTGGGGTGTGAGTTTTCAGTTGTATATAGTCCTGGGGACCATTCAGGCTTGTTTGCATTTGTGTTCCTCACGTGTGCCCCAAAGAATGAGGTGATTTGATAAAATGCTATGCCCAAGATTACCATCCGAGTGCCGGCGGGAAAGTGGTTCATATAGCCTCGGCTATCACTTCCTTTGTCCGGTCGTGATGGTCAAGCGGATTAAGGCGTCCCTGTACATACCAGTTGTGGGAGTATGGGTTCGAGTCACTTCTGGGGTGTGAGTTTTCAGTTGTATATAGTCCTGGGGACCATTCAGGCTTGTTTGCATTTGTGTTCCTCACGTGTGCCCCAAAGAATGAGGTGATTTGATAAAATGCTATGCCCAAGATTACCATCCGAGTGCCGGCGGGAAAGTGGTTCATATAGCCTCGGCTATCACTTCCTTTGTCCGGTCGTGATGGTCAAGCGGATTAAGGCGTCCCTGTACATACCAGTTGTGGGAGTATGGGTTCGAGTCACTTCTGGGGTGTGAGTTTTCAGTTGTATATAGTCCTGGGGACCATTCAGGCTTGTTTGCATTTGTGTTCCTCACGTGTGCCCCAAAGAATGAGGTGATTTGATAAAATGCTATGCCCAAGATTACCATCCGAGTGCCGGCGGGAAAGTGGTTCATATAGCCTCGGCTATCACTTCCTTTGTCCGGTCGTGATGGTCAAGCGGATTAAGGCGTCCCTGTACATACCAGTTGTGGGAGTATGGGTTCGAGTCACTTCTGGGGTGTGAGTTTTCAGTTGTATATAGTCCTGGGGACCATTCAGGCTTGTTTGCATTTGTGTTCCTCACGTGTGCCCCAAAGAATGAGGTGATTTGATAAAATGCTATGCCCAAGATTACCATCCGAGTGCCGGCGGGAAAGTGGTTCATATAGCCTCGGCTATCACTTCCTTTGTCCGGTCGTGATGGTCAAGCGGATTAAGGCGTCCCTGTACATACCAGTTGTGGGAGTATGGGTTCGAGTCACTTCTGGGGTGTGAGTTTTCAGTTATATATATATATATATATATATATATATATATATATATATATATATATATATATATATATATATATATATATACACACACACTCACACACACACAATCCAATAAGCGGATCGTCAACCCATGTACCAGGCAAAAGAAAACAAACAAAGAGCCACCCAGCTCTCAAACTGGGCACATGGAATGTTAAGACCATGACACCGGGTCTCTCGGAAGATCTACTGGAAGTGAACGACACCCGCAAGACAACTGTGATCAACAATGAACTGCGCAGGCTCCAGATGGACACAGTCGCCCTGCAGGAGACACGTCTGCCTGCAACCGGCAGCATACGGGAGAAGGACTTTTCCTTCTTCTGGCAGGGCAAACCACCAGAAGAGGTAAGGGAGCATGGCGTTGGCTTTGCCATCAGGAACAGATTGTTAGGGTGCATAGTACTGCCCACTGAGGGGTCTGCAAGAATCATCAAACTTCAGCTTCATACAGCAGCAGGAATGGTCAGCCTCATCAACGCCTATGCACCAACACTGACCTCCTCTACCGAAGCGAAGGACAAGTTCTATGATCACCTCGGCCTAGCTCTCAGAGACATACCTCAACAAGAGCCAGTCTTCCTCCTGGGAGATTTTAATGCAAGAGTTGGTTCTGATCACAGCTCTTGGCCTTCCTGCCTGTGCAAGTTTGGATTTGGGAAGATGAATGAGAGTGGACAGCGCCTCCTGGAGTTCTGCTGTCGTCATGATCTCTGCATCACCAATTTCTTCTACAACACCAAGCCCCAGCATAAGGTTTCCTGGAGACATCCCAGGTCTAAGCATTGGCATCAACTCGACCTGGTGCTTACGGGGCGTAGCAATCTGAGAAATGTCAAACTGACCCGCAGCTTCCAGAGCGCAGATTGTGACACCGACCACTCTCTCGTCGTTTGCAGAGTAAAGTCCCAGCCCCGGAAAATCCACAGAGCAAAGAAGGAGGGAAGACCACGGATTAATGTAAACAAGACCCGTGATCTTTACAAGGTGGAGGAATTCACTGCAGCGCTGGTAAATGCCCTTCCTGTACCACCCTGCGATAGCGCAAGTGAGAGGTGGTCACATCTCAGGGGCACTATTTTCAACACTGAAAATCGGTAAGAGGCAGAACAAGTCAGCAGATTGGTTCGAGGCCAGTGCAGAGGAACTGTTACCCCTCGTAGAGGAAAAGAGACGAGCTCTCTCATCCTACAAGAACCTGCCCTCAGAAAGGAACCTACAGGCCCTCCGTACTGCCCGCAGTAGAGTTCAACAAACTGCGAGGGTGTTGTGCTAACGATTACTAGCTTCGACTCTGTTCCAGCATCCAGGCTGGGCCACTGTCGGCAACATAAGAGTCATGTACGAAGGGATCAAACAGGCAACAGGCCCTACACAAAACAGGACGGCTCCTCTGAAGTCAGCCACTGGAGAGATCATTAAAGTCCGTGATCAACAGATGAATCGCTTGGTGGAACATTACTCCGAACTCTACTCCAGAGAGAACTTGGTCATTGTTAGAGGCATTAGATGCTATCGAATTCCTGCCCATCATGGAAGAACTTGATCTTGAACCAACTGTGGAAGAAGTTGAGAAAGCAATGGATTCACTTTCCTCAGGGAAGGCCTCAGGAGACGACGGGATTCCGCCTGAAGTTCTCAAGTGCGCGCGTGGAACACTTAAATTTGAGCTTCATGAACTTCTGTGCCAGTGCTGGAGGGAGGGCTCGGTGCCACAAGACATGGGAGATGGAAACATCATCACTCTCTACAAAAATAAAGGTGACAGAAGCAATGTCAATAACTTTTGCGGCATATCCCTCCTCAGCGTCGTTGGCAAACTCTTCGCTAGGGTCATCTTGGTCAGGCTTCAGATTCTTGCCGAAAGAGTGTACCCCGAGTCACTGTGTGGTTTCCGAGCAGAGAGGTCGACTACTGACATGATGTTCTTCCTGAGACAGCCTCAAGAAAACTGCAGGGAGTCGAGAAAAGCCTTGTACATCGCCTTCGTTGACCTTACAAAGGCCTTCGAACCTCGTGAGTAGGGACGGACTCTTCAAGATCTTGGCCAAAATTGGCTGCCCACCCACCCTACTCATCATGATACAATCATTCCACAAGGACATGAAGGGTCAGTCGTGTACGACGGCTCAACTTCTGAACCATTCAACATCAACAGTGGTGTTAAACAGGAGTGTGCTCTAGCTCCAATCCTTGTTCGGCATCTTCTACGCGATCCTCGTCAAGCATGCCTTTGGAACAACCACAGAAATCATCTATCACCGTACAAGATATGATGGAAAGCTCTATAATCTATGCAGACTCCGAGCAAAGACAAAAGTACAGATGCGAATCCTCTGTGAGTTCCTCTTCGGCGACGACGCAGCGATCACCACACACACACAGCAGAAGGCCTGCAGCAGCTACTCAACCGCTTTGTCGCAGCCTGTTCCGCATTCGGCCTGACAATCAGCCTGAAGAAGACACAGGTGATGGGACAAGATGTCAATGAGCTACCCTGTATATATATATAGCAGACTATGTGCTGGAGGCAGTTCATGAGTTTGTGTACCTGGGCTCCATAATCTCAGACACCCTTTCCCTGGACACTGAGCTCAACAGGCGTATCGGGAAGGCCGCAACAAAGGAAGGCCAGACTCACAAAGCGAATTTGGGAAAATGCCAAACTGACAGTGCACACCAAGGCACAAGTCTACATGGCATGTGTGGTGAGTACACTTCTCTACGGCTCGGAATCCTAGATCCTGCGCTCTTGCCAGAAGAGACGGCTCAATACCTTTCACATGCGGAACCTGAGACGCATCCTTGACATCACGTGGAAAGACCACGTTACCAACAACATAGTACTCGAGAGAACAGGAGTCCCTTCACTGTTCACTATCCTGAAGCAGAGGCGCATTCGAAGGCTGGGACATGTTACACGCATGGTCGATGGCCGCATATCGAAGGACCTCTTGTTTGGAGATCTGGCATCAGGATGGAGACCCACCGGAAGACCTCAGCTGCCTTTCAAAGATGTCTGCAAACGTGACCTCAAGCAGATGAACATCGACATCAACACTTGGAAAGCAGCAGCTGCGGACAGATCTACCCGGAGATGAAAAGTGCAGAAGGGACTCCAGCAATTCGAGGACGAACTGAAGAGGCAGGCGGAGGATAACAGACTTCACAGGAGATCTTGACCCCTGTCAGACGCACCCGCTTCAGCGTTTATCTGCCCTTGCTGCAGTCGGGACTGTCATTCTCGGGTTGGCCTTCACAGCCACAGCAGGCGCTGCATCCAACTAGACTACAACTAGACACCCAGGGCACAACTCCATACCCCCACGGGATTGACGGATGCCTACTACATATATATATATATATATATATATATATATATATATATATATATATATATATATATATATATATATATATATATATATATATATTAGTATATTTTGGTAGCAGTCTTTCCTGTAGACATATATTATTAAATATGACCGAAAAAGTAAGATTAATAATTCTAACACGAATTTTCTCAATCTTTCGTACATTACGCTTCATTGTTGGAGGTAAATCAAAAATCAATTCTCCAAAATTCATTTTTATTTCTAGTCTGACGCGACACGGGCGCGTTTCGTAAAACTTATTACATTTTCAAAGACTTTAGTTCACAAATACACAACTGATTAGAACTTACGTATCTCCGATTTTATATCTACATTTGAGTGAGGTGGGAGGGGTGATGTGGCATTAACACAAGACAGAACAAGAGTGGATATTAATAGGGTATTAAAAGTATCAACACAAGACAGAACACAAACAATGGGTATTGGATAGAAGTGTTTGTAGAAAGCCTATTGGTCCATATTTCTTGATGCTTCTATATTGGAGCGGAGTCTTGAGTCACAACTATATTCTACCCACCTCAAGACTCCGCTCCAATATAGAAGCATCAAGAAATATGGACCAATAGGCTTTCTACAAACACTTCTATTCAATACCCATTGTTTGTGTTCTGTCTTGTGTTGATACTTTTAATACCCTATTAATATCCACTCTTGTTCTGTCTTGTGTTAATTTCAAAAATTTCTGGGGTGTGAGTTTTCAGTCAGATATATATATATATATATATATATATGTATATATATATATATATATATATATATATATATTTATATATATATATATATATAATATATATATATATATATATATATATATATATATATATATATATATATATATATATATATATATATATATATATATATATATATATGTGTGTATATCACGAAAATAAACACGTGATTAAGAATGTGACAATGTCAGACCACGGAGGAAAAATGAAACAGGAAATTTCCTTAAGTACTTTCGTATATTAAATACATCTTCAGAAGGTCATTTTACAGATCGAGTGATGGGTATAAATAGGCAGGAGAGAGTGGTGAAGTAAGGTGAGGTACAATACTTGGACAACGCAGAAGGCCCATTGGCCCATCAGATGCACCCAATTAGCCCATCCGATGTAGCCCAATGGCCCATCTGATACAGCAGACATACAAGCATAATACATAGGTAATTATAACATAAAGAGGTAAATATATACAATAAATTAGTGAGACAAATGTTTTTCAATGATTCTACTTAAATCGCCCTTTAGCTGATCTATTAGAAATGGATCTAAGTTATATAGACCACTGCTAATATTCAAATTACTTTCTTTGGTGATCTGTATCAAAGCGGATTCAATTATGTTTCTGTTATAGGTGCTTTTACAATTTGTTATTGAAGACGCACTCTCCCAATCAATTTGGTGAGCTTTTTCTGACAAATGCACAAACAAAGCATTAGATAATTGGCCATGTCTTACAGAGTATTTATGTTGCGATATTCTACATTTTAAATCTTTAGATGTTTGCCCGACATAGAACTTATTACATTCCTTACAAGGTATTTTATAAATGACGCAATTATCACTACGAGGGCTGTTCCTTACTAATAGCTTACCAACAGTGTTTTCGTAGCTAAACATTACATCTATATTAAAAAGTTTCAAGGCCTTGACAATATTCTCAAACCCAGAGAAATATGGTAAACATAACACATTCTTTGGGCGAGTCCTTTCACTGCATACATTATTATAATATGTACGACGAGCTTTGTTACGACAAACTTCCAAAAAATTCAGTGGGTAACAAAGCTTAAGACCAATCGAATCAATATTCTTAAATTCTTCATCTAAGAATTCTGGACTCACAACTCGAAGAGCCCTTAGATACATTGAAGAAAAAATTGACTTTTTTACACTGTATTTATGCCCTGAAAAATAATGAACATAAGATAAATTGTTCGTAGGTTTTCTGTAAACACTAAACTTTAATGAAGAGTTTTCCCTATGAATAAGCACATCTAAGAATGGCAAACATTTATCAATTTCAGTCTCCATAGTAAATTTTATGGAGGTGACTTGGTCATTAAGTTTGGCTACAAATTCGTCTGTGTTTACATCTGAAGGCCAAATACACAAGATATCATCAACATATCTAAACCAAGGAATGATTCCAGGAGTTATTTTTGAAACAAATTTCTTTTCAAAGAATTCCATGTACAGGTTTGAGAGCAATGGCGATAGAGGATTCCCCATTGCCATTCCAAAAGTCTGTAAATAATACTCATTATTAAAGGTAAATTTACATTCTTTAATGCACAACTTAACAAGACTGACAATAATATCAGCAGAAAGAGGTAAGTCATGGCTCATTAGTTCACGAGCAAGATAATCGAGAATATCATCGACCGGTACCTTAGTGAACAAGGAACAAACGTCAAAACTGATTAACTTTACATCAGGAGTGACAGGAACACTATTCAATTTGTTAACTAAATCAAGAGAATTTGTCAAATGAGAAGAGGAGATAGTTCCTAACAAAGGGGACAAGATTTTGGTAAGCCATTTGGAGAGTTTGTAAGAAATGGATCCCACAGAACTGATGATAGGTCTCATGGGATTGTTAGGCTTATGCGTCTTGACAAGACCATATAGATATGGTAATGAAGGTGATGAAGTAGTAAATTGATTAAGAAGATCTTTATGTTTACTTAACAACTTCCTCAAGCTACTATTGAAGAACTTGATGATGTCCTCAAGAGGATTTTTCCTAAGCTTAGTGTACGTTGAAGAATCTAGGAGGAGATCATTCATTTTCGAAATATATTCCTCCTTGTTTAAAATAACAATAGTGCTGGATTTATCAGCCTTTGTTATATGAATGGAAGGATCGGCTCTTAACTCCTGTAAGCTTCGTCTGAATCTTTCGGGAAAATTGTTTGTTTGGGGCGTCAACATTGAACCATAAACAATACCTTTAACCAGGTTAAGGTTTTGTGAAGACAGAGAGTTATGTTTTTCAAGCTGTAACAATGAACTAGCAATTTTAACTGCAGAAGGTTGATTTGAAATGGCAAAAGACATACCATAACCCAAAGCAGTAACCACATTTTCACATATCGTTTTGGACGACAGATTCAACACGTTGTTAGGATTAGATTTCTTGTTCCAATCACTATTTTTAATCAAACTTTCTAACTTGCGCTTAAGAATTTTCTGTAACTGATTAATTTTTCCGCGTAAGTCACTATATATTTCATCCATCAGAAGATTTTTCCAGTCCAAAGGTATTGCGTGATGAAAGTTTCTTTTTGCTGTATCCAGGCTTTTGAAAACAGAACGTTCCTTTGATTTTGTAACTTCAATGTGTTTTTTCAAAATGGTAGCACAGAAATCACTAAACGGTTCATCACCTAATTTGAGCAGACGGGCAGGTAGCAGAGACTTGGGTACAACTTGCTCACCAAGACATTGTTTCAGGAATTTGAGGCGGAAGCGGGAACAGTGCGCTTTCACTAGTAGAGAAGCGAAGGTGGTCACGAAGGAAGCAGTCTGAGGGAACAGCAAAGCAAAAGAGCGCGTGGTTCTCATTATGTGTGTATATCACGAAAATAAACACGTGATTAAGAATGTGACAATGTCAGACTACGGAGGAATCTGACTCAAATTCTTCCCAATTTCATATATATGAATATATGAAATTGGGAAGAGTTTACAATATCCTAAGAGGTTTTTGGATTTCTCGTTTGTACAAGCCAAGCGTACGTTTTATAATCACGTCCCTAAAGCGAAACCAAAAATTATTAACTCATTGGTGGTACCTTATGCGAGTGGACTTGAAAAATTGTCTCTGATTTTTAAGAAACTTAATATAAATTTGGTGTTCACTAATAGTACGATCAAATCCAATTTAATAAAAAACTCCCCTGATACAGCAGGTTGTGTGTATTCGATTCCCTGCAATGATTGTGATTCTGTGTACCTTGGACAAACAGGAAAGTCCTTACAATTGCGGTTGTCACAACATGCTTATAGTATTAGAACTGCCCAAACGTCTAATGCATTGTATCTACATACGAGTTTATGCGATCACAATATTAACTGGAATGGGGCAAAAAGCATTACCAATTGTGGGGATTTCGTGGAACGGAATTTGATTGAGTCTGCTCTAATCAGTCAGTGTCCAAATCTTCTTAATGTTAGTACTGGAATGTACAAACTTGATCCATTTTTAAGTTATAATATTGCACAACAGTTTAAGAAACAACTCTGATAGAGAGGCTTACAATGTCTCATTATAATTGTATATTCATATATTGTGTGTTCATGAGGCTTTTCTTTAATCTTTCATCCTTATTCTCTGACCGCTTAATCCTCTTTGACCATTCTAAGCTAAGCTATACCTGTTTTTGGTTAATTACACCTGACCAACCCTTGGGATGGGGTGGTCAGGTGTCGGCCTATATATCTTCCCCCCTTCTCCCTTCTCCTTAGTCAGTCTGGTGTTGACAAAGGCTTTAACAAAGCCGAAACGTTCACCTCATTTCATATTTCTCTGTGGATTTTCCGCATAAAATGATCAGTGTTTTGTGATCGTCAATTGCATATATATATATATATATATATATATATATATATATATATATATATATATATATATATATATATATATATATATATATATATATATATATATATATATATATATATATATATATGCAATTGACGATCACAAAACACTGATCATTTTATGCGGAAAATCCACAGTCAGTCTGGTGTTGACAAAGGCTTTAACAAAGCCGAAACGTTCACCTCATTTCATATTTCTCTGTGGATTTTCCGCATATATATATATATATATATATATATATATATATATATATATATATATATATATATATATATATATATATATATATATATATAATCGCCGACCTTAAGAGGATGGATGGGAGGATTGAGGATATTGATGCTCATGATGCACTCTACCTCATCACCAGATGTCTGTCCCTCCCCAGGTTAACCTACTTTCTGAGGTGTTCACCATCTTACAGTAGCCAAAAACTAAGTATGACCGGTTACTAAAATCAATGCTAGAAAAAGCCCTTAACTTCTCTCTCGATGACCTACAGTGGAAACAAGCCTCTCTTCCTGTAAGACTTGGAGGCCTCAGAGTTCGAACAGCAACGCAAATCGCTGTTCCAGCCTTCCTGTCCTCCTTATCAGCATCCGACGACCTTGTGAAGGAAATTCTACCTGCCCACTTACATCAGCTGGCAGGTGTACATGATCCCAATTTTACACGCTGTGCCACAGAGTGGGCCTCTCGTGCAGGCTAATCACCTCAACCACCATCCCCAAAAGCCCACAAGCAATCCAGCTGGGATGGTCCAATTGTAGACCAAGTTGTTGCAGAGTGCCTGGGTGCTGCAACAACACAACACGACACTGCTCGCCTCACAGCAGTAGCAGCACCACATGCAGGGGATTTCCTGTTAGCAACCCCAATGTCGGCAACTGGCACGCGTCTCACACCACACGCCCTCCGAATTGCTGTGGCCCTCCGCCTTGCTGCCCCAATCCACACCAGATATAGTCGTATTTGCGGCGAGGTGGTGGCTGACAGGTATGGCCACCATGGCCTTCTCTGCCAAAGCACAGGGGGATGGCACTCGAGGCACAGTGAAGTTAACAACATCATCAAGAGGAGCCTCACCACAGCTGGATGCCCAGCTGAAAGAGAGCCCCGTTACCTAACGCCCCGTAACTCTGATGCTCTTATTGGTCGCCCGGATGGTATCACAGTGAACCCCTGGAAGAATGGCAAGCAGTTGGTATGGGACTACACGTGCGTATCAACCCTGGCTAACACCTACATTAACCTCAGTGTTGCACAACCAGGTGGCGCTGCCACCCACAGGGAAGCAGCCAAATCCCGTAAGTATAGAGAACTGGATCACCACTACAATTTTGTCCCCATTGCTTCTGAGACACTCGGCGCCTGGGGTAAAAGTGCTACCAGTTTTTTGAAGGAACTGGGTTCTAGGCTCATTGAAACAAGGGACCCAAGAGCTGCAAGCTTTCTTTTCCAGCGCCTCAGTGTGGCGATACAGAGGGGAAATGCGCACTGCATCCAGGGTTCCTGCCGCCATCTGAGGAGCTGGAGGAACTCGACAACCTATGATAACCATCTTTGTAACCCATATGTAACTCCTTTTTTGTAACAAAGTTCAAATAAAGTAAATATATATGTGTACATACAAAAGAATGGGGGTGGTAGGAGAAAATAATATTAGTGTTCAGTGAGAAACCACAAGGTCTCCTCTGAATACTTTTTATTGTCTTCTCCGAGGCTATGGGTCCCCACATTGGCACCAGAGGTGGTACCCTCACAACTTTATATATATATATATATATATATATATATATATATATATATATATATATATATATATATATATATATATATACGCTGACATTCTGTCAATTCTGGTGGTTGTCTAGGGTCTAGCCGCTCGCCCCGGTGCAGTGACAATGGACAACCTGCTGCAGGAGCGAGGAACAATACCTCCCTCAACTTTATTTCAGAAGACAATCTGCTTGAAGCGGTCAAAGCGACGTCCACCAGGACATTGCCTCACATCCCCAAGGCTGCCCGTCACCAACCAGCAACTAAACTCACCAGTCTGCTGTCAAAGGTCAACAATGCTCCTAGAACTATTGGAGCATGACACAATCTCCTACTTTTTGGGAATGCATGCCTAGCATTACCGCCGAGGAGAGACAAGTCATAAGCACCCTCAGTAATTACGGCTCTTAATGAATTCCCCAGAGCAGACAACCTGGTCCGCCTCCCTCCTCGTGCCAAGAACACCTGCCACAGGACGACCAACAATATCTCACCCGAGAACCATAAAATGAGAGCACGGATCACCAGGAAAATAGAAGAGGGCAATACCACAGGTGCCATCAGAATCATGACCAGCGATGACACTATTGCCCCAAGGAACGCCACGACAGCAGAGGCTCTACAAGACAAACACCCACCCAGAGCCCCAGGAAAACAATACTGGCATAGAACGCTTGTCTGTTCGAGAATCTGAGGTGTACAAAGCAGCCATGTCTTTCTCAACAGGTTCAGCAGGGGGCTTTACACGGCTAAGACCCCAACACATCACACAAATGCTGAACCCGGTGCTTGGAGATGCTGCAAAGGACCTTTTAGAGGGACTTACCAGATTCTCCAACATGTGTTTGGCTGGCGGCATCCCAGAAAATATCAGGCCTCTCTTTTATGGACCAACACTCTGTGCTCTAAAGAAGAAGGATAGGAAAATCAGGTTCATTGCCGTTAGCAACACCCTTCGACGCCTCGTTGCTAAGGCTGTAGTGAGATCTATCAGCCAGGAAGTAGCCACTTTGCTGAAACCTAATCAGCTCGGGTTTGGGATCCCCCTAGGCTGTGAAGCTGAACCACAGCAGCACGTGCTTACATTGTTGATCTCACGGCCCAAAAGGCACTAGTAAAGCTTGACTTTAAAAATGCTTTCAGTCAAGTCAGACAAGACGCTGCCCTCAGGGCTGTAAACAACCATTTCCGTCCCCTCTACCCATTCATCCGATCGTGTTACAGTGAGGATTCTAAGCTTTCTGGGAGCATGAAATAGACTCCAGTGAAGGTGTCCAACAAGGTGACCCCTTAGCCCCCCCCCTCCTTTTCTGCTTAGCTATCAAAGAGGTCACTGATAGTCTGACAAGCGAGCTAAACATCTGGTACCTGGATGATGGCACTCTCGCCGGCACCCTAAATACTATTTTAGAGGATATAAGGAAAATCCAGGCGCAAGGAGCAGCCTTGTGCTTCATTCTCAATGCATCCAAATGTGAAATAGTCTCCCGCAACCCAGACATCACTGGCCAAATAAAAAAAGTTCATCCAGACATTCTCGTTGTTAAGCCACCTGATTGCACCCTCCTGGGTGCTTCCATTGGCCCGCAAGATATCGAGGAGGTCCTGGATGTAAGAATCACTAATCTAAAGAGAATGCTGGACAGGACTGACGAGACCGATGCCCCTTGATACTCTCTCCTCCTCACAAGATGCCTATCTCTCCCTAAGTTGACCTACTTACTGAGGTGTTCTCCATCCTACAGCAGCCCTAAATTAAATGTGTATAACACCCTTCTGAGGTTCATACTTCTCTGGTGATGGTCTAGTTGTGGGAAGAGATTATATGTTCCTTAATTATATTATTATTAATATATTTATATTAAGAGATTATATTGTGGGAAGAGATTATATTAAGGAACATATAATCTCTTCCCACAACCAGACCATCCCCAGAGAAGTCTTAACAAAAATCACCGAAATCATCGATAGATACAGCGATAGCAGGCGGCTTGATATCTGCGAGGCACTACGCATTAAGAAGTCGACACCAGCAATCAACAGCCAATTAATGCACAACTATATTCTACCCACTTCAAGACTCCGCACCAATATAGAAGCATCAAGAAATATGGGCCAATAGGCCCTTTGCAGTTACTTCCATTCTTCCCTTAAACTTATAAAATATTATAACAATTGTTTCGTGTTCTGTCTTGTGTTGAAAGTTTATTTTCACCTCATCCAAAACTGTTGTAACATATCACCTCACCCAAATGCAGGTATAAAATCGAAGCTGCTTAAACTCTGTTTAGTTATAGTTGTGTGTGTGTAAACTAAAGTCTTTGAAAATGTAATAAGTTATTAAAAAACACGTTCAAGTGTCGCGTCAGATTAGAAATAAAAATGAATTTTGGAGAATTGATTTTTCAATTACCCAGAATTTAAAAAAATTCGTGTTAGAATTATTAATCTTACTTTTTCGGTCATATTTAATAATATATGTCTACAGGAAAGACTGCTACCAAAATATACTAGTATATATATATATATATATATATATATATATATATATATATATATATATATATATATATATATATATATATATATATATATATATATATATATATATATATATATATATATATATTAGTATATTTTGGTAGCAGTCTATCCTGTAGACATATATAGACATATAAAGCAAACTTAGTAGTCTGTTTGTCAAGCAAAAAGGACTTTCTACAAACAGACTACTAAGTCGAAACCAGAACTGAAAAATTCGTTGGTATTACCATATTCTGAGGGTCTAGTAAATCTTGCCCCAGCCCTGAAGAACCTTAATATTAATCTAGTGTTCAAAAATGATAATACAGTTAAGTCCATGTTAATTAAGAACTCGCCCTCGTCTGTAGCAGGTTGTGTGTATTCCATCCCTTGTAATGAGTGTGCATGTGTTTACATCGGCCAGACAGGTAAATCTCTTTCCTCGCGTTTAAAACAGCATTCATACGCTATTCGTACAGCCCAGCAATCCAGTGCATTGTATTTACATTCCAGTTTATGTAATCATTCTATCGACTTCACAGGGGCAAAATGTATTGTTAAAAGTAAGGATTTTGTTGAACGAAACGTGATCGAGTCTGCTCTGATCAAACATTGTAACAACAGCCTTAATGTGAGCCCTGGTATGTACAAGTTGGATCCCTATTTAAGCCTCAATATAGCACGTCAAAACAATATAGCAATCATTTAAACACGTATGGCACTTGGAGATATTAATAGGAGCTGCCTTGTATGGGCCAATAGGCCTTCTGCAGTTACCTTCTTTCTTATAATTCCTTTCCTCCACTTATTTTTGGTGGTCAGGTGATCTGCCCAGGCGGATATAAAGGTCTGATCAGCAATCTTATCTTCATTCTACTTTGCTCTGATGAAGGCGAATTAGCCGAAAACGCGTTAAGCATTTTCTATTTTTCATATGTGGTTATTCTGCATATTTATATATATATATATATATATATATGCGAACAAGCCTGAATGGTCCCCAGGACAATATGCAACTGAAAACTCACACCCCAGAAGTGACTCGAACCCATACTCCCAAGAGCAACGCAACTGGTATGTACAAGACGCCTTAATCCACTTGACCATCACGACCGGACTAATGAGGTGATAGCCGAGGCTATCACCTCATTATACCAAAATATACTAATATTAAAGCGCACGACCCAGCAGCAAGGAATCAAGCCTTCACGATAAAATATCGCCAGGATCTGATTCGTGATCAGATATACAAGGCAGAGAATGAAATCAAAGACAACAAAACGCAACTACTTCATGCTACAAACGAGTGGAGAAATAGCAACATCGACGATAGTATCCGTACCCGCATTGAACAACACCTCGACATCCTCACAGACCAACATCACCTCAGCACTGAAACAAGGATTATCAAGAAACTAACAACATTATATGGAGGACCTATGGCAATTCCACGACCAAGAGATGGCTTCCTGAACCTTGCAGGAATTAACCTCACTGAGGACCAAGTGACTCTCCTAAATCTGGGCATAAACTGTCATGTTATGTCCAGACCGAATGAGATGGCCCGGAAAGTAGAGTTGGAAATTCTGTTGGACGACATATTCGACCTCGAGACACAAAAGAAGGTCACTACCAAAGATACCTTACAAGCAGAACTTATTGCAGAAGGAGGAAAGAATCGAGGCAACTACAGAAGCACCATACTGTCCCCCGAGCTTAAAGCGGCAGCTAAAAGCCTTCGTGAGAACAAGGAGATAGTTGTCAGGAGAGGTGACAAGTCGCCAATATATGTCATTCTTAAAAAAGACGAATATCTGGCGAAAATGAACATCATACTCTCAGACCAAACTAAGTTCCAAAGGGTAACGAAGGACACTACAGCCGAATTAAAAGCAAAGGTCAACAAACTGATCGAAACTGTGAACGCCAAGAAATCCGGACTCCACCTGCCAAAGATCATTGGGGAATATAAACCTGGATATGCGTATGGAAATGTCAAGACGCACAAGCCTGGAAACCCACTTCGGCCAATCATTAGCCAGATACCCACACCCACGTACAGACTGGCGAAGCGACTCAACGGCCTGCTGACTCCTTATGTTCCTTGCGCCTTCAGCCTGAAGTCTCCAAAGGAATTTGTTGACTTACTGCGGGGCACACGGGCCACAGGGATAAGAGCCTCGTTGGACGTAGAATCGCTGTTTACCAACGTACCTGTGGACGAGACAATCGGAATGATAGCCGACAGAGTGTATCGTGATCCAGCCTGTACTCCTCTTGACATACCAGAAAATATTCTGAGGAAACTACTCCAAGCTTGTACTAAAGAGGCACCCTTCTTGAGCCCGGATGGGCACATGTATAAGCAAGTAGATGGGGTCGCCATGGGTTCTC
Source organism: Procambarus clarkii (assembly GCF_040958095.1). Lineage (NCBI taxonomy): Eukaryota > Metazoa > Arthropoda > Malacostraca > Decapoda > Cambaridae > Procambarus > Procambarus clarkii. The sequence goes on from NW_027189132.1 coordinate 5,058,728, forward strand.
CCCTAGGTGTCCTGTTTGCAAACTTCTACATGGGTACCATCGAGCAAAAAGTCTTAGTCGACATGAACTTGAAACCGGCCATATACTGCAGGTATGTTGACGACATTTTTACACAGGTACCTGATGTCAGACATCTGCAGGAGCTGAAGGAGGCATTTGAGCAGAGTTCCGTGCTGCGTTTCACTTACGAGATGGAAAAGGATGGGAAGCTGCCCTTTCTAGATGTAACAGTCATGGAAAAGAGCGGAGGTTTCCACACTGCAGTCTACACTAAGGAAACAAACATAGGAATGTGCCTAAATGCCAACAGCGACTGCCCAGACAGGTACAAGAGGAGTGTTGTTAACGCATATGTCGACCGTGCTCTCAGCCACAGCTCAGAATGGAAGCAAGTCGACGAAGAACTCTGTAGGGTAAGGCAGGTCCTAGTCAATAACGGCTTCTCCAATGGTTTCGTCGAAGACATCATAAGAAGGAAAGTGAAAAGCCATGCAACCTCTGAAGAGACAACTAACACAACACCTATACCCCCTATTAGACTATTTTACAGGAACTTCTTTTCCACAGCTCATAAAACGGAGGAAAGGGTCCAGAAAGATATTGTTAATAGAAACGTTATCCCTACAGACAAAAATCAGAGGATACAACTGAAGATTTACTATAAAACCAAAAAAACGGCCAGCCTACTCATGAGAAACTCTCCAGACACAAAACAGAACGCTTTAAAAGAGACTAACGTCGTCTATGCCTTCAAATGCCCACTTGGGGACTGTAAGCTCCAAAAAACCCAGTATATAGGCAAGACAACAACATCTCTTTCTAGGCGTTTAACGATGCATAAGCAACAGGGCTCCATTAAGGAACATATAATCTCTTCCCACAACCAAACCATCGCCAGAGAAATCCTAGTAAACAACACAGAAATCATCGATAGATACAGGCGGCTTGACGTTTGCGAGGCACTACACATCAAGAAGTCAACACCAGCAATCAACAGCCAATTATTGCACAACTATATTCTACCCACCTCAAGACTCCGCTCCAATATAGAAGCATCAAGAAATATGGACCAATAGGCTTTCTACAAACACTTCTATTCAATATCCATTGCTTCGTGTTCTGTCTTGTGTTGATGAAATTAATACCCTATTAATACTCTTGTTCTGTCTTGTGTTGATGAAATTAATACCCTATTAATACCACATTTTGTTCTGTCTTGTGTTAATGCCACATCACCCCTTCCACCTCACTCAAATGTAGATATAAAATCGGAGATACGTAAGTTCTATTCAGTTGTGTATTTGTGAACTAAAGTCTTTGAAAATGTAATAAGTTTTACGAAACGCGCCCGTGTCGCGTCAGACTAGAAATAAAAATGAATTTTGGAGAATTGATTTTTGATTTACCTCCAACAGTGAAGCGTAATGTACGAAAGATTGAGAAAATTCGTGTTAGAATTATTAATCTTACTTTTTCTGTCATATTTAATAAAATATATATATATATATATATATATATATATATATATATATATATATATATATATATATATATATATATATATATATATATATATATATATATATATATATATATATATGGGAAGGGAGTACCACCTCTAGCTGGAAGAAGGGGGACCCATAGCCTCGGAGGAAACCACTCATAACGCATTAGAGGGAATGTTTAGATCCCCTCCAATACAGTTTCTGTGTGCTTTTCTCCTACCACCCCCTTCCTTGAATATTTTTTGTGCTTTATTATGCATTTGATGGTTACAAGATATACATGGGTTGATACAAAAATAATAATGCAAAAAGGTGCTTAAAGGTTATGGATCTCTTGAAGAACACAACAATGGGAAACATTGATGAATGTCACAGACGGGTTCGATCATTGTTGCAAGTCAAACACTTCTTCGAATTCCTCTGAAGTTGGACTAGTGCCCAAGACGCAACAGGCGTGTGGCGGGAAGGTTACGTAGCACCATCAAATGGGCGGGATAATCATATGGCGCTAAATATCACCAAGAACGCCAATACGAGAACAGAAACGCATAAGGTGAACGATATCAAAAGTATCCAAGTCACTAAGAATACTATGGAGAGACAAGCGACCGCAGGGGACGGTCGGAAAACCAGACACACGCTCATTCCGGAAGTCAGGACATTCAACAAGGATATGCACGACCCTAAGAGCGACAATGCAATGTGGACAATAAGGAGCATGGCGGCACTCCATCAAGTGACCATGAGTTAAGCGAGTATGGCCAATACGCAACCTCGCCAGAGCTGCTTCCCATCGCCGATTACGGTGGTAGGAGGACGGCCACGAGGACACACAACCTTTAAGAGAATGTAGTTTGTTACCAGTAACAGACGACAAAGGAATGGATAACCGGGTAAAAGTTGGAATAAGGAATACCTTTACGAGAGATGGGACAAGAGCGGACAACTTCCCTGGCGGCAGCATCCGCACACTCATTTAAATTAAAGAGACACCAACATAGCTGGGAACCCAACAAAACTCAACCGACTTAAATTTACTGTGAACAAGAAACAGCCAATGCTGGATCCCGACAACCACTGGATGAACTGGATTAAAGAACCTGAGAGCCATGAGGGCACTACAAGAGTCAACAACAACTACAAAGGAAGAATGACAATGAGAGAGCAGGAGACGAAGAGCATAGAGAATAGCATAAAGCTCCGCTGTGAAGATGCTAGTCTCTGGAGGTAAGCGATACATATAAGTGTGATTAGGAAAAACATCAGAGTAGCCAACACCGTCTGCAGACCTAGAGCCATCAGTGAAGACAGAAACGGAGAGGGAGTGAGAAGAAAAGTGCTCAAGGAAAAGGCATTTTAGAACCGTAGGAGGGGTAAAAGCTTTAGTAATGCGGGTTAAGGATGTACAAAACTGCGGAAGGGGGACTCTTCACTGGACCAAAGACGGAACAACACGAGGAGAAATATTAGAAATACGAACGGAAAGAGAATCCTGTAAGCAAAGAGAATCCGTACTTTCTGTACGGTTACAGAATCCTGTAACCGTACAGAAAGAGGGACAGGAATCGCAGGAGGGGTAAAAGTTAAAGCACGACAGAGGCGAGAGGAAGGATGTTGCAAGGACCGCGCAAGATAGCGAAGACAGTAGCGATCACAGCAGTCCTGGAGAGACAGGAAACCAGTGTCAACATACAAGCTGAGGACGGGAGTCGAACGAAAGGCATCAGAACTGAAGGGCAACCCAGTATGGTGCAAAGCATCACGACGGCGAAGAGTAGAAGGAGAAGCAGACGAGTAAGTAGGGCAACCATAATCGAGCTTAGACAGGACGAGAGAGGAATGTATAGCAAGGAGAGTGCGCCAATTCGCTCCCCAAGAAGTATTACCCCAATGGGATAATACCCGAAGGAGGGCAAGGGCCTTAGAGCACTCAACACGGAAGTAAGAGATAAGGGGAGACCAAGACAAACGAGTGTCAAAGAATAACCCCAAAAGCTTCGCCGAATATTTGTACTCAAGGGGATGACCATAAAGTGACAAAGAGGGACGAAGAACGACCCGTTTCCAAATAAAAGTCATGGCACAAGTCTTATTAGAAGAGAACATGAAGCCATGATCAGTGGCCCAAGACGACACGGCATCAATCGCAAGTTGAAGCCGGCGTTGAAGAAGAGGCGAATCATCACCCTGACAGCAAAGGGTAAGATCATCGACATAGAGAGCGGAGAAGACACCAGAAGGAAGAGAGGAAAGAAGACCATTGAGAGCAACCAGAAAAAGAGTAGTGCTCAGAATACTACCCTGGGGCACACCTTTGTATTGCTGAAAAGAGGCAGAGAGAGCGGTACCAAGCCTCACCCGAAAGGAACGACGAGAGAGGAAGCTGTGGAGAAAGAGAGGGAGATGACCACGAAGGCCAAAAGAATGAAGCTGGGAGAGAATGTGATAACGCGAAGTGGTGTCGTAAGCCTTTTCCAGGTCAAAAAGGACGGCAACAACGGAGGCCTTCGCAGCAAAAGCAGTACGAATATAGACCTCCAAGTTCACCAGGACATCTGTCGTGCTGCGGCTCTTGCGGAAACCAAATTGAGAAGGGGAGAGGAGGTGATGGTGTTCCAGGAACCACATCAGACGAACGTTAACCATACGTTCAAAGAGCTTGCAGACACAACTTGTGAGGGGCAATAGGGCGAAAGTCCTTAGGGGATGTTCCCAGAGACCCTGGTTTGCGAACAGGGAGGACAACGGCATCGAGCCAGTCCTCAGGGACCGACGACGACTCCCAGATCCAATTATACAGACTCAGTAAATACTGAGACGAGCACGGAGAGAGATGGCATAGCATCTCATAATGAATGCCATTGGAGCCCGCTGCCGTAGAACCGCAGAGGGCCAGGGCTGAACGAAGTTCAGAGAGAGAGAAGGGATCGTTACAGGGAAGTCGAAGACGAGTGCAGAAATCGAAATGACGAGATTCAAGGACAGGTTTACAAAGAAGGAAAGGTTGGGGAAGATGAAGACCAGAGCTAACAGAAGAAAAGTGGGAACCCAGTTGGGTAGCAACCGAACCAAGAACCATATATCTTGCGGATATGCTTCCAGATCTGTCGCAGAGGAGTTTCGGACGTAATGGTGAAAACATAAGATGCCCAACATTCACGTTTAGCCATACGGGCCTTCCCAAGCCTCAAACCAATAGCTTTAGCTTCCCAATAGCTTTCCCAAGCCTCAAACTCCTTCTTGTAATGTTAAAAGCATGTTTGATTTTTTTCAAACGTGACTGAAACGATGTTACGAGGTAAAGAGATCTATTCACATTTACAAATTTTCATGATCTTGTATTTTGTTAAAGAAACTCGTAAAATCTCAAAATACAAATGAACCCTAGAATATAATTTTTAATGTGCTCAATAGCTTTCCCAAACCACCAACTCCTTCATATAATATTGCATGCATCTACGAAAATCTTTAAAAAACGATTGGAGTGATATTAAGAGAGATAAAGAGATATATTCATATTTCCATATTTTACACAAACTTGTGTAAGAAACTTGTTGGAGAAACTCGTGAAACCTCAAAATAAAAACGAACCCTAGAATGTATTTTTTAAAGTGCCCAATAAATTCCCAGGAAACACAAAACTTTTTTTCATGTTTTTATTTGGTCACAGAAAGGGACACAGTAACTGTTTATATAAAGACGTCTTTTTAACGTAAAACATGCGTTAATTTTAGTCAATTAAATGTACTTACCTAGTTGTACTTGCAGGGGTTGAGCTCTACACTTGAAGCTGTGTATGGAGTCAGCCTCCACCACTTCACATCCTAATGCATTCCATTTGTCAACTACTCTGACACTAAAAAAATCTTTCTAATATCTCTATAGCTCATTTGGGCACTCAGCTTTCACCTGTGTCTCCCTTCTTGTGTTAAATAGTTTGTCTTTATCCACCCTATCAATTCTCCTGAGAATCTTGTATGTGGAGATCATGTCCCCATAACTCCTCTGTCTCCCAGTGACATGAGGTTTAATTCCCGTAGTCTCTCCTCAGAGCTCATACCTGCTCAATTCGGGTAATTGTCTGGTGTCAAACCTTTGAACCTTTTCCAGCTTACTCTTATGCTTGATTTGATATGAACTCCATGTTGGAGCAGCATACTCAGGGATTGGTCGGACATATGTGGTATACAAAGTTCTGAAGGATTCCTTACACAAGCTTCTAAAGGTCGTTCTTATGTTGGCCAGCCTGGCTTATGCCGCTGAGGTTATCCTCTTGATGTGGGTTTCATGGGACAGGTGTTAGTACTCACCTATTTGTGCTTGCGGGGGTTTGCTTTGACTCTTTGGTCTCGCCTCTCAACTGTCAATCAACTGGTGTACAGATGCCTGAGCCTACTGGGCTCTATCATATCTACATTTGAAACTGTGTGTGGAGTCAGCCTCCACCACAACACTTCAGAGTCCATTCCATTTATTAACTACTCTGACACTGAAAAAATTCTTTCTAACGTCTCTGTGGCTCATTTGGGTACTAATTTGCCACCTGTTTCCCCTTGTTCGTGTTCAACCCGTGCTGAAGAGTTTGTCTTTGTCCACCCTGTCAATTCCCCTGAGAATTTTGTAGGTGGTTATCATGTCTCCCCTTACTCTTCTGTTTTCCAGGGACGTGAGGTGCAGGTCCTTTAGCCTTTCCTCGTAGCTCATTCCTCTCAGTTCCGAGACGAGCCTGGTGGCATTCCGCTGAACCTTCTCTAACTTTGTCTTGTGTTTAACTAGGCATGGACTCCAGGCTGGAGCTGCATATTCCAGGATTGGTCTTACATAAGTGGTATACAGGGTCCCGAACGATTCCTTACACAAGTTTCTAAAGGCAGTTCGTAGGCCAGTCTAGCATATGCCGCTGATGATATTCTTTTGATGTGGGCCTCTGGGGACAGGTTCGGTGTGATATCAACCTCCAGATCTTTCTATTTAACTTGTGCAGGATTTCACCTCCTAGATGGTACCTAGTGTTCAGCCTTCTGCTCCCGTCGCCTAATTGCATTATTTTACACTTTCCTGAGTTGAACTTTAGCAGCCATTTTCTAGAGCATTCCTCCAGTTTGTCCAGGTCATCCTGTAGCCTCTGTCTATTTTCATCTGTCTTGATTCGTCTCATAATTTTTGTATCATCAGCAAACTTTGAGAGGAATGAATCTATACCTTCCGGAAGATCGTTTACATATATTAGAAACAGGATGGGTCCAAGTACTGAGCCCTGTGGGACTCTGCTGGTGACATCTAGCCACTCTGATGTCTCCCCCCTTACCGTTACTCGCTGTTTCCTGTTGGTTAAATATTCCCTTATCCACTGGAGCCCCTTCCTTTTTACTTCTGCCTGTTGCTCAAACTTTTTTAATAGCCTTTTTTGGGGTACTGTGTCAAAGGCTTTCTTGCAGTCCAGTAAAATGCCGTCGGCCCAACCTTTTCTTTTCTGCCTAATTTTTATTGCCTGGTCATAGAATTCTAATAAACCTGTGAAGCACGATTTACCATCTCTGAACCCATGCTGGTGGTGTGTTACAAAGCTATTTCACTCCAGATGCTCTTCGAGCCTTTTCTTCACGATCTTCTCCATCACCTTTAATGGTATACATGTGGGAAATTGGCCTGTAGTTCAGTGCCTCTTGCCTGTCACCCTTTTTGTATATGTGGACCACGTTAACTGTCTTCCAACTTTCTGGTAGGTCTCCTGTTTCCAGTGACCTGTTATACACTATAGAGAGTGGTACACTTAGTGCTTCTAGTGTGTGTGTGTGTGAGCGTGTGCGTGTGAGCGAGTACATGTGAGCATGTACTCACCAAGTTGTACTCACCTAGGTGTGATTGTGGTGGTTGAGCTCTGGCTCTTTGGTCCCGCCTCTCAACTGACAATGAACTGATGTACAGGATCCTGAACCTACTGGGCTCTATCATATGTACACTTGAAACTGTGTTTGAAGTCAGCCTCCACCACATCACTTCCTAATGCATTCTATTTGTCAACCACTCTGACACTAAAAAAAAGTTCTGTCTAATATCTCTGTGGCTCATTTGGGCACTCAATTAACACCTGTGTCCACTAGTGAGTGTGGCCCTTTGTGTTAAATAGCCTTTATTTACCCTTTCAATTCCTTTGAGAATCTTGTATGTGGTGATTATGTCCCCCCTAATTCATCTGTCTTCCAACGACGTGAGGTTTAATTACCATAGTCTCTCCTCGTAGCTCATACCTCTCAGTTCGGGTACTAGTCTGGTGGCAAACCTTTGAACCTTTCCCAGTTTAGTTCTATGATTGACTAGATATGGATTCAATGCTGGATCTGCATACTCCAGGATTCGTCTGACATATGTGGTATACAAAGTTCGAATTACTCCTTTCACAAATTTCTAAAGGCCGTTCTTAATTAGGCCTACCTGGAATATGCCGCTGATGTTATACTCTTGATATGGACTTCAGGGGACAGGTCTTACGTAATATCAACTCCGAAGTCCTTCTCTCTCTCTGACTCTTGAAGAATTTCATCTCCGAAATATAACCTTGTATTTGGCCTCCTGCTCCATACACTTATCTTCATTACATAACATTTGCTTGGGTTAAACTCGAACAACAATTTGTTCGACCATTCCTTCAGTATGTCCAGGTCTTCTTGAAGCCTCAAGCAGTCCTCCTCTGTCTTAATCCTTCTCATAATTTTGGCAATTTCAGCAAACATTGAGAGGAATGAGTCTATATCCTCTGGGAGATCATTTACGTATATCAGAAACAGGATAGGTCCGAGTACAGAGCCCTGTGGAACTCCACTGGTGACTTCCCGCATATCTAAGGTGCTCCCTCCCTCACTGTAACTCTCTGCTTCCTATTGCTTAGGTACTCCCTTATCCACTGGAACCTCTTAATAGTTACTCCTGTCTGTCTCTCCAGCTTATGTACTAGCCTCTTCTGGGGTACTGTATCAAAGACTTTCTAACAATCAAAGAAAATGCAGTCGACCCAGCCTTCTCTTTCTTGCTTAATCTTCGTCACCTGGTCGTAGAATTCTAATAATGCGAGTCAGGCAAGATTTACCCTCCCTGAACTCATGTTGGCGATTTGTCACAAAGTAGCTTCTCTCCAGATGTGTTACCAGGTTTTTTTCTCACGATCTTCTCCTTGCGTCATTCTCTGTGTACCTGTCCTCACCCGTTCTAAGTTTCATCAAATGTTCTTTCACTGTTGTTTTCCTCCTGGTGTGACTGTGGAGTAGCTTTGGTTCAGTCTTGGCTATGTTTGCTATATCATTCTCACAATTTTTCTCTGCTTCTCTTTTCATTCTAACATACTCATTCCTGGTTCTCTGATCTCTCTCTCTGCATTCAGGTATTCTGTTATTCCGGAAGTTTCTTCACCTCCTTTAGTTCGGTTCCTTTGCTTCCATTTATGCCCTATTAAACCATGGATTCTTCTTTTGCTTCTCAGAGTTTTCCTTTTCGGCCGTGATAATCCTGTTTACTGCCTCCTGACACTTTTGGGTGACATAGTCCATCAAGTCTTGTACATACTTAACTCTGAGTTCTGTGTCCTATGGTATATCCCTTAGGAAACATCTCATCTCATAATTCCCCTTTCGGTACAGCCAGCGTTTTGTTTCCTGGTTCTTTTTTGGGAGGGAGATACAATCTAGCTCCTCCAGGTACTCAAAGATCGATACCAGTGTGATCACTCATTCCCAAGGGTGCTTCAAACTTAACTTTCCCTTATATCCCACTCATTTAGGGTAAATATCAGATCAAGCATCATCTTCCCCTATCATTCTTGTCGGTCCCTTGACGTGTTGGCTTAGAAAGTTTCTTGTTGCCACGTCCAGCAGCTTAGCTCACCGTGTGTATTTTCCTCCATGTGGGTCTCTGTTCTCCCAATCTCTTCCTGTGGTTGAAATTTAGCATTGATTGGTAGTCTGCATCCGTTCCTGCCAGTGACAGAAGCTGCTCTCTATATTATGGTAATGGTGGCCATGTTGTTTCTGTCATAATCCTGTCTGGGTTTTCTGTCATTTGGTGGTGGGTTATATATGACTATCACTATAATGTTTTGTCCTCCAATTGCTATGGTACCTGTTATGTAGTCACTGAAACCTTACAGCCCTGAATATCATTCTCCTCAAATCTCCCGTCTTTTCTTACCAGCAGAGCTACACCACCACCTCCTCTTCCTTCTCTCTCTTTTCCTCACAATACAGTAGTCGTGTAGAAATGCTGCATTTGTTATGGTTTTCGTTAGCTTTATTTCTGTGAGTGCTATTAAGTCTGGGTTTTCTTCTGTTCCTTCTCATGTCCCCTTCTTTGTAAGCGTTCTGCTGATGGAGGAAGCTGTTCCATAGGTGTGAGGATTTGTGAGGTGGATCTCAGAGGATACTGAGGTGAGAGGGGGGGGGGGTTAAGTGAAGGGGGGACAAGGAGGGTATTGGAAGAATGGGGAGGGGGACAGGGAGAGAATGGGGGGAGGTGGGACACGGTGGGTGTGGGGGAGGGGAAGAAGGGTGGGTATGGGATGAAGGGGGAGGGAGAGTTGACTGATAATTTGAGCAAGAGCAGGGAGTGTTTGGGGTTGGGAGGTTTCTATGCAGAGGAGGGTGGTGGAGTTGCCCTCCCCTCTGGTGTTACTGGGTTGCTGGTTGTGGGTCCCCCTCCCCCCCCCTTCACCTCTGGGGATGTTGTGTTGGAGGCTGTGATTTCCTGGTTTTCTCCTCCCACCCTTCGTTTCTTCCTTGCTGCTGCTGCCATGGCTCTCTCCTCCCTCATCATGTCCTACTGGAGTGTTACGGCCACTTAGGACCAGTAACCGGGTTCTTGGTAAAATAACCTCCTTTAGTGTATCCGACCCCAAGTCGGTAGTAGGCTTTCAAGAACTGACTGTATAGCGCAAAAAGATATAAAGGGGGGATAAACACTACACACTTGCCTTCACCAATATATTCACCTCCACCATTAAATACATATTAAAATAGACTATTGCTACACTTACATACACGTAGTACATAGTAGGCATCCTTCAGTCTCGGGAGACTATGGAGTTGCGCCCTGGTTGTCAATCCTGGTGCAGCATCTGGTGTGACTGATGAGGCCAATCCGAGAGTGGCAGTCCATCCCACACCGAGCACAAACGAAGTCCGATTTTGGTCTGTCTTCCTGGCTACCGGCTTTCCTTCTCTGTCTCTTTGCCTCCGATTCCTTGGCAAGTGACTCCTCGAACTTGGAGAGACCTCTTTGAACAGACTGCCCCCAGGCTGAACGGTCTGCAGCCAGTGTCTCCCCATATAGCAAGATCGACGTCCATGGCTTTCAGGTCCCTCTTGCATACGATCTTTGTACCGTAGCTGGGGCTTGCCTGTTGGACGCTTTCCCTGCATCAGCTCTCCGTACAGGAGATCCTTGGGGATCCTGCCGTCGCCCATTCGCACAACGTGCCCGAGCCAGCGCATTCGTCTCTGTTTCAGCATTGTGTACATGCTGGTGATTCTTGCTCTCTCCAAGACGTTGTTGTTTGTCACCTTGTCCTGCCAGGTGATGTCCAAGATGTGTCGAAGGCAGCGCATGTGGTAGGCATTCAGCTGTCTTTCCTGACGGGCGCAGAGTGTCCAAGACTCACTGCCATAAAGGAGAGTGCTCAGGACACAGGCTCTGTAAACCTGAATCTTAGTATACTCAGTTAGCCTATTGTTGGCCCACACTCTCTTTGTCAGTCTGGACATGGTAGTAGATGCCTTACCGATGCGTTTGTTTAGCTCCGTATCAAGAGAGAGGGAGTCAGAGATTGTGGAGCCCAGGTACACGAAGTCGTGAACGACTTCCAGTTTGGAATCGGAGATGCCAATGTCAGGTGAGGAGTACACTCCTTGTCCCATGACTTGTGTTTTCTTCAGACTGATGGTGAGTCCAAAAGCCTAAGAGGCCTTGCTGAAGCGGGTTATGAGCCGTTGGAGGTCTTCGCTGAGTGGGCAGTGACTGCTGCGTCGTCGGCAAAAAGGAAGTCGCGCGGACACCTGAGCTGAACCTTCGCCTTAGCTCTCAGCCTGGCGAGGTTAAGAGCTTTCCATCCGACCTGGTCCGGAGGTCAATGCCTTCCGTGACAGATCCGAAGGCGTGCCGCAGCATAACTGCGAAGAAAATCCCGAATAGGGTTGGAGCCAGTACGCAGCCCTGCTTTACTCCACTTCGGATGTCAAAGGCGTCTGATGTTAGGCCATCAAAGACCACGGTGCCCCTCATGTTCTCATGGAAAGATCTGATGATGCTGAGGAGCCTGGGTGGGCATCCGATCTTGGGGAGGATCTTGAACAGGCCATCCCTGCTGACGAGGTCGAAGGCCTTCGTCAGATCTATGAAGGCTACGAAGAGTGGCTGCTTCTGTTCCCTGCATTTCTCCTGCAGTTGTCTGAGGGAAAAGACCATGTCGATGGTGGACCTGCCAGCTCTGAATCCGCATTGTGATTCTGGATAGACTCTCTCTGCAAGTACTTGGAGCCTCTTCAATGCGACTCGAGCAAACAGCTTTCCGACAATACTGAGGAGGGAGATTTCACGGTAGTTGTTGCAGTCGCCCCTGTCACCTTTATTCTTATACGGCGTGACGATGTTGGCGTCCCTCATGTCCTGTGGCACCTCTCCTTCTTCCCAGCAGAGGCAGAGAATTTCATGCAGCTCCATGAGCAGGCTACCTCTGCAGCACTTCAAGGTCTCAGCAGGAATGCCATCTTTGCCAGGAGCTTTGCCAGAAGCAAGGGAGTCTAGGGCATCGCTGAGTTCTTCCAGGGTAGGTTCGCTGTCGAGCTCCATTAACACAGGCAGACTCTCAATGGCGCTCAGGGCGTCTTCGGTGACCACATTGTCCCTGGTGTATAGCTCAGAGTAGTGCTCGACCCAGCGCTTCAGCTGCAGTGTCTGGTCCTGAATCACCTCGCCAGTGGCAGATTTCAGAGGAGCGGTCTTCCTCTGGATTGGGCCGAGGGCCTGCTTGATGCCGTCATACATTCCCCTTACATTGCCTGTATCCAGCTGCAGTCTGTATCTGGGAGCAGAGCTGGAGCCAATAGTTGTTGGCACATCGCCTGGCGCTCTGCTGCACTTTGCAGCGGACGGCCCCAAGGATCTGTAAGTTGCGCTGACTTGGGCAGGCTTTGTAGGCTGCCAAGGCGTTTCTCTTCTCTTCGATGACAGGTGTCATCTCTTCCGAGTGAGCCTCGAACCAGTCTGCCGACCTGCTGGTCTTCTTGCCAAAGGTGGAAATGGCAGCGTTGAACACAGCGTCTCTGAAGTGCTCCCATCTTTTACAGGCAGTGACCCCGGCTGGGCCAGGGAGAGCTTCCTCGAGCACGCGTGCAAAATCTTCCACCTTGTCCTGGTTGCGGGTCTTGGTGGTGTCGATGCGAGGTCTGCCCGCCTTTTTCGAGTGATGAATCTTCTTTGGTTGCATCTTGACCCTGCTACATACCAGGGAGTGGTCGGTGTCACAGACAGCACTCTGGTAGCTACACATAATCTTGACGCTGGGTAGACTTGCACTCCTGGTAAGAATCAGGTCAAGCTGGTGCCAGTGCTTGGATCTGGGTGTCTCCAAGATACTCGGTGTTGAGGCTTTGTGCCGAAGAAACGTGTTGGTGACACAAAGACCATGAAGGCAGTAGAGTTCTAGCAGACGTTGCCCGTTCTCATTCATCCTCCCTATGCCGAATTGACCCAGACAAGTGGGCCAAATGTTGTGCTCGGCACCCACTCTGGCGTTAAAGTCGCCGAGGATGAACAGTGGCTCCTTTACAGGGATTCTCGCTATGACTCATGTTGAGGTCATCGTAGAATTTTTCCTTTGCCTCTGCTGGAGAAGTCAGGGTTGGTGCATATGCACTAATTACATTTACTGGTCCTGTTTGGGAGTGCAGTTGCAGAGACAGAATTCGTACGGTTTCCCCCATCGGTGGCCTAACGTGTCCCAACAGTGTATTCCTGACGGCAAATCCCACACCATGTTCTCTGGTCTCATTAGGTGGTTTTCATTGCCAGAAGAAAGAGAAGGTCCTCTTTCTCACAGATCCTGATCCTGGGAGCCTGGTCTCTTGGAGAGCAACAATATCCATCTGCAGTTTGCTTAGCTCCCTATCGATGATTGCTGTTTTTCGGGCGTCATTGATTTCTTGCAGGTCGTCAGAGAAACCTGGTGTCAGTGTCCTGACGTTCCATGTGCCCAGCTTTAGGGCAGTTGATATTTTCTTCTTAGGTTTGGTATTGCTTGGTGCAAAGTTGTCGGGCCGCTTGTCGGTTTTCACCCTAAACCCGACGCACCCAGTGAGGTTAACGGACCGTGGCGAGGCAACACCTTATTGGCTGGGGTTTGCCCAGCTTGAGGCGGGCGGTAGCTGCCCAGGGGGGCACGATGACCCCTCCCACCGTCGAAAGCAACCCCTGGTGTCACACTCTTCGCCAAAAGGGGGAGCCAGTCGGCCGAGCAGACAGCACGCTGAACTTGTGATCCTGTGTTCGATCCCAGGCGCCGGCGAGAAACGTTGGGCAGAGTTTCTTTCACCCTATGCCCCTGTTACCTAGCAGTAAAATAGGTACCTGGGTGTTAGTCAGCTGTCACGGGCTGCTTCCTAGGGGTGGAGGCCTGGTCGAGGACCAGGGCCGCGGGGACACTAAAAAGCCCCGAAATCATCTCAAGATAACCTCAAGATCTCATCTCAAGATAATCGAGCAGAAGACTTAAAACTGGTAGACTGTCGCTTCCCGTGTTGGTTCGAGGCTGTGAGGCGAAGCTGGAGTGCCCTCTCCAGGGCGCAAAGCCTGGGTAGGTAGATATGGAGGAGAAGCTGTTACCCATGCAGCAGGTCCCCCCTCTCCACGTTGCTGAAATTATCCAATAGAAAGGCAAATGCCAATACACATGGTTCCAGCAACGTCGCAGGAGCTGCCTGAACGAGGTCGACGTCAACAACGAACTGCCTTAGGGGCTCCAACTCCGGATTTTTCCTCGAGGTTGACTCTGAAGCCTTTCCCAAAAAAGGGTATGGCCGCAAGGCAGCGGAGGTTTAAAATCAGGGTTTTCCTTCCCCTAGATGGGCTGCCTTCCCAGGCTATCGAGTCCCATCTACCCGGAGCAGCTGGTTTTAAGGCGCCAGAGGCACGCCCTCGCCTCTTCTCCTGTCGGTAAAAGCAGTTCCTACCGGACTTAGACTAAGCCACCCGTGCAGGCCAGGAGTTGGACTTGGTTGTCAGAGGCTATTTGAGACGCATGCCGTATAGGAGCATTTTATAGGTCATGGGAGCTCGTCCCCCATTACCACCCTCTGGCTATGGCAACCCCTTGGAACACTTACATACAATAGCGTCACTTTCACTCAGGATACAAATGCGTTTGCAGTGTTACACCAATTCCAGTGATTACGACGTCCCAGTACCTTATCCACTCATACTGGACAACACTGGTGAGTTCACCTTTCTATACGGGCCAGTCCATCCACACAGTATCACGATGTGCCAACACCTAACCTTTTGCTCTCCAGCTACTCGCTGGCAGAGGGCTCCAGCAACATGCTGACATGGGTACCAAACGAACTCACACACGGGTAGCAAACCCCTCAGCAGAAGCCTCTAGCAGCTTGCCAGCAGCACTTCACACTATGCATATCACTGTAACCCTTAATAGCCAATCCCGGGGTACGCCGATCGTCACCGTGTGTTAGCTGCTGCGTATACTAGCAGCTAACACACTGCCTTTATCGACGGCGGCTTACTTAGTCTTCTTTCAGGACCAATCTAAGGATTCGTGAGCTGTCTAAGGTAAACTGCCTTCCTCACAACAATTGCCTCCACACTTCACTTCTGTGGCCATAA
The DNA here is from genome assembly GCF_040958095.1 of Procambarus clarkii. Classification (NCBI taxonomy): domain Eukaryota; kingdom Metazoa; phylum Arthropoda; class Malacostraca; order Decapoda; family Cambaridae; genus Procambarus; species Procambarus clarkii. The sequence goes on from NW_027189132.1 coordinate 5,074,114, forward strand.
AAACGTCATTAATAAGATGGACAGGATACTGGGGAAACCATGAGGTAACACTCATTCACCAGGGAGTGAACGTTATGCTTGTAGCACAACCTAGATGGCGCTGATCATGACACGCCACCCACCACAGGTCATCCACATCGACCTCTCTTTCTGATTAAGGCAGGAAACCAGAGCCATTCATTGCTACCACGCCACCACCAACAGATGGCGCTGTCCACATTGCGTTCAATACTAGGGGTACGGGAGTACCGACTCACAGATCGCACTGTAATTGCGTCTCCACCCTCCAACGATGGTTTGGTTTCTAAAAGGAAACTAAACCAAATTAGTATGCTTGAGCAAGACAAACTCAGTACCTTAGATGCGAGACAATGTGTCTGCCACCACGTTATCCATTCCTTTGACATATAGAGGGATATTGTTGGAGGTGTAGACTCCATCTGGTGTGCAGAAGATTTTTCTGCCTGAACTGTGCATAGATTTTAGGGGATTGTGGTCAGACCTGACCAGTATTGGATGGCCATTACTGGTTAGGTAAACTTCAAAGTGTTGTACAGAACTGACCAAGGCCAACGTCTCCTTTTCTATCACAGAGTAATTTAGCTGGCTATTAGTAAACTTCTTAGAATAGTATGCTATAGGGTGTTCCACTCCTTTAGCATCAATTTGTGATAATACAGCCCCGAGGGCGTAATCGGAAGCATTTACGGTGAGAGGGAATTTATCTTCGAAATTTGGGGACATGAGGATAGGAGAAGAAATCAAAACTGCTTTTAAATTTTCAAAAGTCTCCTGACAGCTTTTGCCCCACAGGAACTTTACGCTCATCTTTAGAAGATTCATCAGAGGGACTGCGATGCTTGAAAAGTTGGGGACAAATTTACGGTAAAAACCAGTCATACCAAGGAAACGCAGGATTTCCTTCCTTGTTGAAGGAGTCGAGTACTGGATGATAGTTTCCACGTTGCTGGTTTTTGGGACAATCCATCCTCCTCCCACCACATATCCTACAAAGATAATGGAAGTTTTAGCGAACTCAGATTTATTTAGGTTGACTACTAACCAAGCATTTTGCATGACCATAAAGAATTCTTTTAGATGACGTAGGTAGTCGTCCCAACTTGAATCATGGATTAAGATATCGTCGATATAGACCATAGTATTACCTACATCACACAACACCATACCCATCATCCTCTGGAAGGTAGATGCGGCATTCTTCATCCCAAACTGCATCACCTGACATTCAAACAAGCCGTCTGGGGGTTACAAACGCTGAGATGGGTTTGGCTCGCTCCGTGAGGGAAACCTGCCATTAGCCTTGCCATAGGTCGAATTTTGTTAAGTATTGCGCCCTGCCGATGGTATCTAGACACTTCTACTCTTGGAAGAGGATAGGTATCTGCTACTGTGACCTTATTAACCTGTCTGTAATCAATACACAATCTGTATTCCTTACCAGTTATGAGCACTAGCAGAACCGGGGATGACCATGGACTTATGCTCGGGGCTATCAGATGGTGCTGCATCATATATTCCACCTAGCGTTTCACCACCTCTTTTCCGGGGGTTGAGACGATATGGGTGTTGTTTGATCGGCCTTACTCCATCATTCAGGATAACGTCATGCCGTAGGACAGATGTTAGTCCTAGAGCGTCTCGAAAAATGGTCTTAAATTGCTGGATTAGTCTTACCAGAGGTGGTTGGTTTCCTTCAGTTACGTGGGTCAACATTGTCTGTAAATTATATAAGATCTCCGAGTTGGATAATACCTTTTCAGCATCCTCCATCGCCTCTTGACCATCCTCTCTTGTCGCCACTATGGTTACTGGGCGAATGTCACGACCTTGTTATTTCTTTATCATATTAATATGGACTATCGTTTGTTTCTTCCTTCGATCTGGAGTGCTAAGGATGTAATTAGTACAGGGTTACTGTCTTCAATACTGGATAACCTATGAACCTGGCACTCAAACTCCCTGTCACAGTGGGTGAACATACCAACACTAGGTCCCCTACCTGAAAATCCTTCGGTGTTGTCCTTTGGTCGTATCTCTGCTTGGTAGCTGCCTCAGAGTTCACCAAGTTTCGTTTGGCTATCTCCCACGCAGAAAACAACCTGCCTTTGTTAGAAGACAACCAGTCTACAGCATCTAGGTCGTCTTCATGGTCCAGCCATTGATCCCTTACCATCTTCATGAGACCTCTTACTGCGTGACCATACATCATTTCAAACAGAGACACGCCTAGGGATTCGTTTGGAAAAGATCTTACCGATCTAACCGGTAGGGTAGGTCTTCAGCCCATTTGCTCTGCCTTTCGTAGCAATATTTCCTCAGCATGCCCTTCAGTGTCCTGATGGAACCTCTCCAAAGCCCTTTGCGACTCGGGATGGTAGGCACTAGATGTAATATGCTGGATCTCAAGGCCGGCAATCTGTTGACGAAATAAGACAGAGGTAAAATTAGTCCCGGGATCCGTTTGGATGGTCTTAGGAAGACCATATCGTGCAACAAACCAGAGAAGATGATTCACAATTACATTCGTTGTGATTGTCTTCAGGGGGATTGCTTCTGGGTACCTACTAACCCGATCCGTAATAGTGTGCAGATACTGTACTCCAGCAGTAGAAGGCGGAAGCAGGCCTACTATATCTAAGATGAGGTGCTCAAAGGGCTCACAAGTAGAGGGTATAGGACAGAGAGAGGCTTTGGGAACAGGCTGATTTACTTTTCCAGCTATCTGACATTCATGGCAGGACTTAACAAATCATCGAATGTCACTCTTCATCCGCGTCCAGGAGAAACATCTAGCCAGGCGATGAAAGGTTTTTGATATCCTGCAGTGTCCGGCAAATCGGCCGCCATGGGCTGAAAGTAACAAGTTGGCCCGAAATACTGCGGCTACGACTACCTGTGTATCTTCCTCAGTAGACTGGTGATATCTCTGTGGGCACCTCCGACACAGTACTTCATTTGTCCAGAAATACTGGTCACCTCCTTTTGCAGCGGAATCCATAGTACCGGCTAATACCTGCACTTGGGGGGTTCCTTCTTCTGTTCTTCTGAATCTCTTAGTATCAGGGTTGTTCGGGTCCAGTGTTCTGGTACGGGAGTCGAATCCAGCAAGGTCGCGGGAGCATTATCAGTAACCTGCAGGGTAGGTAGAGGGTCAAACAAGGTATTTAATTTCAATTGTGTTTGTGCCTGGGATCTAGTTTGTACGGCTACTACTGGTTTCACATCATATACCGGGTCTTCCACAACCAGGGGATGGTTATGCACCAAACCTAGAGCCAAGTCGTAGACCAAGATAACCTCTTTCTCCTCTATTGGAAGATTATCCACCACTGCTAATGTACACTTGCCACTGAAGTACGATGACTCGAGATGTACTTTTACTAAAGGGGCAACTTACAATGTCGAGGGAAACCCGCCGAATATGACCTTTTCTTTCTCATTAATAGACACTTCCTCGGGTAACGAGTTTTTCAAAATCAGAAACTGGGCAACTCCACTATCTCTGATTACCACCACAGACTTACCCGTTTGGTCACTCGATACATACCTGTGCAAAGTGTAGGGGCAAACAACTCCGGTTTCTCTTTCTTCATCTCTAGCGACAGGGCGGCTACTGGTGGCATCATACAGCTACCCAGCATAACCTCCCTACGCGAGTCGTTACTCGTTCTGCCTCGACACTTAGAAGCTATGTGTCCTCTCTGACCGCAGGTCCAATACACTAAGTCCCTCCTAGGACTAATTCTTCTAGGATTACCTGGGGTTGATTTTACGGCACCTCGTGGGATGGTCTAATCCTCCGGCTTATGCTTCGTAGGTGGTTTCGAGTAGCTCTTCGGAACATACCTGGTAGAAGACCGATGTGTTAGAATATACTCCTCAGCCATAGTGGCTGCCTCACTCATGGTTTCTACTTGCTGTTCTTCCAGGTATGTCTTCAGATCACCAGACAGACAATCTTCAAAGTCTTCTAATAGAATGAGTTGTTCAAGTTGCTCTTTTGTCTCTACCTTCCGAGAAGCGCACCATTCGGGAAACAGCCGTTCTTTAATACTCACAAACTCCGTGAAGGTGTGCTTTGATGTCTTCTTTAGGTTATGAAACTTCTGCCTGTATGCTTCAGGCACCAACTGGTAAGCCATCAGCACTACCTTCTTGACAGCGTCGTAATCACTGGAGTCATCCATCGACAACGTGGAGTATGCGATTTGGGCCTTTCCAGTCAAAACGGATTGGATCATATTGGCCCAATTTTCCCTCGGCCATTCAAATGATGCAACTACCTTCTCGAAAGCGGCAAAGAACTTTGAGACTTCTTTCTCGTTAAACTTAGGAACCATTTTGATGTTCCTCACTGAATCAAAACTAATTATTTCCCTCCTACATCCTAACCTTAGCACTTCCAATTCGTTTCTCCTTTCTCGTTCATTATCTTATCTTTCTCACTCCTCTCTTTCTCGTCTTTCTTTCCTTTCTCGCTCTTCTCTTCTCTCCTTTCTCTCTCTTGTCTTCTTTCTTCTAGTTCTAGCTTTTCCATTCTATTTCATGATGGATTTCAAACTCACGCATTTTCACAGTCAATAGGCTCATGTTAAGTTCACTAGTGTCACTCCCACCATCATTTCCTTGGACTTCCTTTTCAGTGGAAGCCATGACACTTTCCTTTTTACTGTGCGCCTCACTTTCTTGCTTTTCATCGGTTTTTTAAGTGCTTATGGACCATCGAGAGGAACTCCACACGTGTATCCTGCTCACTCACTTAGATTCCTAAATAAGCACTTATCAACACTAATTCAGGCTTCCCAAGGTATTTAAATCTTGGACGGCAGTCTTCCTGGTTTAGGAATTCCTGCACGTCGTACAAGTTATTGATGGTCTTTTTTTGTGCCATATTGTACCTTTTTCAAGTTGAGCCCAAGCACTGCAACACTGCACTATTTTCAACACTGCACCACACAAACACAAAACGGAACGAGGAAGCTATACACGGAGATGGCACTATTTAACCAATCCTATCAAACGCACTTGACAAGAAGTCGGAGCCCGCTGGGGATGCCAATTATGTTACGGCCACTTAGGACCAGTAACCGGGTTCTTGGTTATATTACCTCGTTTAGAGTATCCGATCCCAAGTCGGTAGTAGGCTTTCAAGAACTGGCTGTATAGCGCAATAAAGATATAAGGGGATAAACACTACACGCTTTCCTTCATCCATATATTCACCTCCACTATTAAAATATATAAATAGACTACTTCTACACGTATGTACAATAGTGTCACTTTCACGCAGGACACAAATGCGTTTGCAGTGTTCACCAACTCTAGTGATTACGACGTCCCAGTACCTTATCCACTCGTACAGGACAACACTGGCGAGTTCACCTTTCTACACAGACCAGTCCACCCCACACTGTATCAGTATGTGCCTACACCCCACCTTTCACTCTCCAGCTACTCAGTGGCAGAGGGCTTCAGCAACATGCTGACAAGTGTACCGACAAACTCACACAGGGGTAGCTAACTCCTCAGCAGAAGCCTCTAGCAGCTTGCTAGCAGCACTTCACACTAGGCACATCACTGTAACCCTTAATAGCCAATCCCGAGGTATGCCAATCGTCACCAACACTGTATACTAGCAGCTAACACACTGCCTCAATCGACGGCGGTTTACTTAGTCTTCTTTCAGGACCAAGCTAAGGGTTCGTGTACTGCCCAAGGTATTATATTGTGGGTTGGTGGTGTTGTCGTCGTTGATCCTTCTTTCTGGACAACCCAACCCACAACTCGGTAGAGTGCTTGTACTTTACCAGGAGATCACACTGGGCGCTTCTGGCTCTTGGAGAGGGCTCAACATCACACGTTTAGGGGATGCGGCTCCAATACTTAGCCTCGTTGTCGCGTGCACACACCCACTCGAGCCGCCGTGACTCCCCACTCTCTCCTTATGTGATATGATCTCCTCAATCCCCTTTCACTTACTAGTTTTCCGTCCTACCCTGTCCGCAGCTGTGGTTCTTGGTTCTTTCTCTCTCTCTCTCCTTCTTTATTACTTCCTGGGAAGCCTCACTAGGACAAGGGCAAACATCAGCAAACTTGAATACATTTACTGGACAAAGCACATACACACATATAATAATAATGAATCCTACACTCTATACTATTTCAGTCAGGTTGCCCTCCAACACCATCAGAACTCTATCATCTGCTTATCAAGTGGTATTCTATCTCCTGATTCACCACCTAATACTACCAACCTCCTCAAGTAGATCAAGTCTTATAATACAATGTTGCACTATCAGCAAGAGAATATACGTCTGTAAACATGTGCAAGGAAAATTGGCGTATGAATACAATAACATAAATATAATTATAAATGTTCCTCGATATACAACAATGATCCATCGATCACCCTATCAGTCCTAGAACACATACAACTGTAGGTAATCCAGCCTACGGCTGTAACTCTATACTTCAGTATAAGCACTCCTCGGCACAAGAATGGCAAACAATCACTCACTTTTCACTGCGTCTTGCACGCTAATGACAACCAAACACTCTATCACCTCCCTACAAGTAATCATTTAGAACTTCCCTTCCACATCTGGAAGTTCACTATCCTGATCTCTTCAGGTTCTTCCGGGTTTATCTACCAGGATCCTCTGCAGCTCCTCCAGGCTGCTACACCATGAAGTTTTCCTTGAGCAACTATGGTGCTCACTTCAACCACTTCTACTAGGGTCCTCCACAGCTCTCCTGGCTGCTTCACCATGAAGTTTCCTTGAGCAACTATGGTGCTTCACCACCTCTACAGAAGCATGTGACACTCCTCTTCACTGCTTCTCCTCACAGCTCGAGGTCCTCTCCTCCACTACCTTGGAGTCTCATCAACTACTCCCTCTGTGCTGGCTTCGAAGTTCTCAGTAACTTCTTCCCCAAAGACAAACCTGCAACCCATTGACATGCCAATAAAAATGTTTCCTTCTAAACACATAGACGAAACAATCCACACAATATGTTTGCATTCAACATCTATTTGCTCTCTACATGCAGTGAGAGTGGACTCCCCCGTTTGGGCTGGTCCATGCTCCGCCTTGCCCGGCGGGTGGCTCCTCAACTCTGGGAGGGTCCTCCGCCTCCAGTCAGTTGGCTTCAGGCGGTCGACGGGAGAGGATGTGCTGCTCGTCCCTCCAGCTGTCTCTCTCATCTCCGTCCTCTTATTTAGGCTTCCTGCTTTACCAAAACATGTACTAACTTATCAATAAACATACGCTACTGTTGCTGGGCACACGACCAACTACAAGTAATCACTATAGACTGGCTTAAATCGTGCTTACCACAGATTGTCTAGTCGAGGGCGCTATCCCTCTGATGGCGTCTGATCAGGGCGCTCCCACAGCCCACGAAAATGTCTCTGGGTGGCTTGACAAACTCTCCTCGCCGTCCAGGACTTGAGACCACAACGTTCCCAGCTCGATTCCACAGCTGGCACGTCTGCACACTTCTCTTCTCTTGGAGATATATCACTAGGGGGTTCCTTTCTAACGGGAGCTCAAATGGAGCACGGCTTCCCCTTGCGATGTCTGGTACTCAAGTGAGGGTCAAAGCTCTCCAGCAAATTATCCACATCTCCTAACCAGTCATTTATCTATTTTCTTATTTACTGCCCATAATCTCAAATTGTTTATCAAATCCAACCAGTTTTTTTACATCTGTGTCTTCACCTCTATATTTACTAGACCTTTTAGTCAGGTCAGGCTTGATAAAATAATTCTCAAAGGGGAGACTCGTTTTTCAGCTACGTGGGATCATAACAAAGGTAAACTGCCTTCCTCACCACAATTGCCTCCACACTTCACTTCTGTGGACATAAAAACATCATTAATAAGATGGACAGGACACTGGGGAAACCATGAGGTAACACTCATTCACCGGGAAGTTGATGTTATGCTTGTAGCACAACCTAGATGGCGCTGATCGTGACACGCCACCCACCAGAGGTCATCCACATCGCCTTTCTTTCTGACTAGGGTAGGAAACCAGAGTCGTTAATCGCTACCACACCACCACCAACAGATGGCGCTGCCTACATAACGTTCAATACCAAAGGTACTGGAATGCCGACTCACAGATGGTGCTGTAATTGCATCTCCACACTTCGACAATGATGTCGATACCGTAACATGGAGGAATACATTTTTGAATCCTGCCACATATTGCAGTTGTCTCTTCCTTGCAAGAATATTCTCTTTTGTGGTCTCATTTGCAAACACTGTCTTTATCATGTGGTCTCTGTTCTTGTTGTATCAGCCTAACGTGAAAAACTTCTCAATGTTATGTTCAGCCCCTTCCATCTCTATCCCCTTTAGTATTTCATTCACAGCCACTCTGTCCTTATCATTTTATTCTGTCCTATTGAAGCCTTCCTGCTCTTTAATGATCACAGCTAACCTAGCTCTTTTTCTTTCCAGCAGCTGACTAGTAGTAGATCTGGCTTTCTGTGAGGTGGCTGATTTCAGGGCTACCTACCTTGATGTGGACATTGTTTTCGAGTTCTTTTTCAGCATTTTTGCAAATGTTGCTTGTACAATGGCATGTACAATGTACAATTTCCAAGATCTCTTTTGATGATTATCTGAGTGTCAGTCTCAGTATTGTTCTCTGTGAGGGTTTTAATCTCCTCCCTTGCTGCTGTCAGCTCGCTTTGCAGGTTGATTATTTTATTCTTCATTTCCTGCATCTCCCTCCTGATATCCTCCAAAACTTGGGCGAGCATTTCCTTCATTTTGTCAGTTTGACGTTTACCTGTGCCCTTGGTGCTTATTGCTGCCATGTTTGTTTCTTTTCTATTTGACTCTTGCCGGATTCACCTCCCAGATTGTACCTTGTGTTCAGCCTTCTGCCCCTTTCGCCTAATTTCCTAACTTTGCACTTTCCTGAGTTGAATTTTAGTAGCCATTTTCTAGGCTATTCCTCCAGCTTGTCCATGTTGTCCTGTAGTCTCTATCTATCATCATCTGTATTGATTCTTCTCATAATTTTTGAATCATCAGTAAACATTGAAAGGAATGATTCAATGCCCTCTGGAAGATCGTTTACATATGTTAGAAACAAGATGGGTCCAAGAACAGAGCCTTGTGGGACTCTGTACTTGGCCCACTCTCGCAACTCTGATGTCTCTCCCCTCACAGTTATTCGTTGTTTCCTGTTGCTTAGATACTCCCTTATCCACTGGAGCACCTTACCTTTTACTCCTGCCTGTCGCTCCAACTTTTGTAACAGCCTTTCATGGGGTACTGTGTGTGTGAGGGGAGGGGTTGACACATCTAAACCATCTACTAGTGTACGTGCATGTAATGCTCGCTGTGTACTGGAGTACGTGAATATTCGTGCACCCGTACTAGATTTGGCAACCCATACCCGAAGCATCCCGTGTTTAGACTCACTGGAGAGCCTAGGTCATCAGTATTCCAAATATGTTATAATGGCCGTTGTAGCGCATTCGTGGAAACAGTTAGAGCAAGTAGCAGCTTTTATTGTAAAGAAAGTGAAGGAGAAAGAAGCGAGAGCGGAGTGGCAGGAATGTGTGAAGTACCAACCGCCACCCGCTTCATCACCATAGCAACCCAGGCGGCCATCTTGGAGGCCTCCTTGAGAGCCAAGGAAGCTGGCCTGTGGTCGGCCCGGAGGGATAGGCCAAAATATGCTTTTCCCTTATTGGTTAGTTTGAGGAGGACCGGGAAAAGACAGCACTCTTGCCGCCCCGTAGCTGCATTATGTCATTCTGCATCGAGCCATCGCCTGTGGTAGACGTAATCTTCACTCAGTCGGCCAGCTGAGTACAGGTGTCGTAGGTGGTAGCTACTAGTACATCTTCAGTATCCAGCAACATCGACGTGGGTCCGTGGGAACAGCAGAATCCGGGCTCTCGTCTTATTTGCGTGTGATAGCAAAGAAGTGTATTGAACAGAGCGTGAGACGTGGGTAAAGTTCATATAAGCCTGTGCAACTGACTCGTAAGTCCCCATCTCAGTTATCAAGAAGACTATCTGATCTCCTGCTAGTGTCTTGTAGCAGTGTAGTGATCTGGGAATATCTTGCCAGTGTGCAGGGCAGTTTTCCTATAAAATATGGTGGGAATTTCGAGTGACAGTGACGCTTATAGTGTTTGGCGTTATCTTGTACGAACGCCACACTTCGCCCTGAGCCAGGTACAAAGCCGGCAGAGTGAGGAAGGGTACGAAGTGAGCTTAGCCACGCTGGGCTACCATCTAAGCCTAGTCCGCCGGCTTGAGGAGGTGACCACCTACAAGCGGTGTGTCTGTATATGGTAGAAGTTGTATGTGAGAGCCGGCTGCGTAATTGAGTAAGTACCCCATTGGTGTATTGGTGAGATTTATCTCACCAATACACCAAGCCTGAATTCGAGGTCTTGTGTTCTGCCCGCATAATCTCTAGAGCACCTGAGAGGTGAAGGGAAGCGCGGGCGCATGTAATTTTCACCACTATTTACGTCCTTGCTAGTGAAGGGAGGACTTGATCTGTTGTGTGCAGACGTACATTTGTGTGTGTGTGTGTTCACACGGGAACACATTATATTTATATTACACTCAGAACCGATTGGGCCGTCCTAGTGTGTTTTATATTCCATTCTGGTGGGATTTCATGTAATTTCATTTCTTGGTGATTTATGTTTGTTATGTCCCATGTCCGTGTAGTGTTTTGCAGCAGAGGAGTCCAGTTCCAGTCATCATTTCACGGTAGAATGACAGTGTTGTAACACCGGGGATTTCCTGGCATTTGATTATTGTGGAGTAATACGAGTGTCTGTTTTTATACTAGTGTTGTGTTTCCCAGGGCTGTGATAAATGTGATTATATATATACGTGTATGTGGCTGACCTGGTTAATGTAATTTTGGTAGATTTGTGGTGAAGTGTATTATAGACTGTGGGTTGGTTGGTGTTGTCGTCGTTGATCCTTCTCTATGGACAACCCAACCCACAACTCGGCAGAGTGCTTATACTAGGAGATCACCCTTGGCGCTTCTGGCTCTTGGAGAGGGGCTCAACGTCACACGTTTAGGGGATGCGGCTCCAACACTTAGCCTCGTTGTCACGTGCACACACCCACTCGAGCCGCTGTGACTCCCCACTCTCTCCTTATGAGATATGATCTCCTCAATCCCCTATGACTTACTAGTATTACCTCCTACCCTGTCCACGGCAGTGGTTCTTGGTTCTTTCTCTCTCTCTCTCCTTCTTTACTACCTCCTGGGAAGCCTCACTAGGACAAGGGCAAACACCAGCAAATTGTGACACATTTACTGGACAAAGCACATTCACGATACATACACACAAATAATAATAATGAATCCTATACTCTATAATATCACAATCAGGTTGCACTCCAACACCATCAGAACTCTATTATCAGCTTATCAAGTGGTATCCTATCTCCTGGTTCACCACCTGATACTATCAACCTCCTCAAGTTGCTCAAGCCTACATACACTGTTGCACCATCAGCAAGATAACATATATATATATAGAAAATCAGCGTTTGAATGCAATAACATATACCAGTATAAATGTTCATTGATACTTCAGTATAAAAAAAACTCCTTGACATAAGAATGCCAACAGTCACTCACCTCTCACTGCGTCTTGCACGCTAATGACAACCAAACACTATCAACTCCCTATAAGTAATCCACCAGAACTTCCCCTTCCACCTCTGGAAGTTCACTACCCTAATATCCTTAGGTTCTCCCGGGCTTCACTACCAGGATCCTCTGCAGCTCCTCCAGGCTGCTATCATGAAGTTTCCTTGAGCAACTACGGTGCTTCACCCTTCTGCTAGGGTCCTCCACAGCTCTCTTGGCTGCTACACCATGAAGTTTCCCCGAGCAACTATGGTGCTTCTCCACCTCTACAGAAGCACGTGACACTCCTCTTCACTGCTGCTTCTCCTCACAGCTCGAGGTCCTCTGCTCCACTACCTTGGAGTCTCATCAGCTACTTCATCTGCTGGCTTCGAAGTTCTCAGCAACTTCTTCCCCAAAAGACAAATTTGCAACCCATCGACACTCCAATAAAATGTTCCCCTTTAACACATAAACAAAAATAACCACACAATATGCTTGCCTCAAACCTCTATCTGTTCTCTACATACAGTGAGAGTGGACTCCCCCGTTTTGGGCGGGTCCATACTCCACCTCGCCTGGCGGTGGTCCTCACTCGCTGGGAGGGTCTTCCTCCGTCAAGAGCCAGGCTCCCTCAGTCGTCCGCCAGCGCTCAGAGGGGGCGGACGTCGCTCCGTGCTCCTCCCTCTTCACTCTCCTATTTCAGGCTTTCTGCCTTATTAAAACATGTCTAACTTATAAATAAACATTGCTACCGTCGCTGGGCACACGACCAACTACAAGTGATCACTATGAACTGGCGTATATCGTGCTTACCACAGATTAACTGATCGAGGGCGCTTTTCCTCTGACGGCGTCTGGTCAGGGCGCTCCACACAGCCCACGAAAATGCCTCTGAGTAGCTTATTAAACTCTGCTCGTCGACCAGGACTTGATACCACAACGTTCCCAGCTCGGTTCCACAGCTGGCACGTCTACACACTTCTCTTCTCTTCGAGATATATCACTAGGGGTTCCCTTCTGGCGGGAGCTCAAATGGAGCGCGGCTTCCCCCTGCGATGTCTGGCACTCAAGTGAGGTCAAGGTCCTCCGGAAGCGAGCCTCACGCCTCCAGCAAAATGTCCACATCTCCTCGCCAGTCATTTATCTGTTTTCTTCTTCATTGGCCATGATCTCAAACTGTTATACATATCCAAGCAACTATTTTACATATGCATTATCACTTCAATATTCGCTAGACCTTCTAATCAGGTCAGGCTTGACGAATAACTCTCAAGGAGGGAGACTCGTTTCTCCTGTAGGCTGAGATCATAACAAGTGTGAGTCACGTCGCTGTCAGGAGTGACAGCTGACTGATCTGTCTGAATAACGTAATTCACGGCAGTAATTATCGATCCGTGGGATCGCTAATCACTTGCCAAGTTGTCAAGAGTGAGTTGCTCCTGATCTACCGTGCAGTGAGGACGTGTCGCCTGCTCGCTCCGGTAGTTTCAGGTGTTTGCCATTTTCGCCGGCAGGGGGTGTGGGTGTCTCTACCCTCCCTGCTGTTCCTGGTGGTGTGGACGTGGCGCTTTTACGATGGGCGGCCATCTTCCCCCTGTCATGAGGGTAAACTCCATCGGATTGGAGTTTACTGGCCGTGCTGGATACCCGCTGGTGGACGTGGTATTGAGTGCCATGCTTCGTGTACCGGTTGGGGACGTATATGGCATTGAGCTGGTAACTGCTCACCGTGTTGTTGTCAAGTTTGTGGGTGAGGCGGTGTACCGTGCTTCTTACGGAGGTACGAGGGACGTACTTTGCAGCTACAGGACGGCACCGGGTCTGTGACCATTTCAGACCGTAGTGGTGCTGTGACGTATGTCAGTGTTCATGGCGCCCCCATGGAGTTTCCTGAGACTCTCCTCCGGCGATTCTTCCAGAGGTACGGCTCCGTCGTCAGTGTGCGGATGAACTCACTGTCGTCTGGCACGTATTCGGGTGTGAAGACCAACATTCGGACCCTCGGGATGCGACTGAGGTCGGACATACCGTGCTCTGTCCGGCTGTTGGGGTACTACTTGCGTGTGTTTTATGCCCGGCAACCCCGTACTTGCTTCCAGTGTGGCTTGTTGGGGCATCAGGCTGCCGGGTGTACTGCTGATCCGGTCGCTCCTGTGAACTTGTTCCGTGAGGAGGATTTCCCACCGCTCCCTCTGGAGGAGGACTCCGGGGGTGAGAAGGTGAGCGTCCCGTTCGCTGCTGCGGCTCCCCCAGTGTCACCCGACGTTCCCCCGGTTGTTGCAGACCCTCCTCCGGGTGTTGCGGTGCCGTCGGATGTTCCTCCTGACCATGTCTCTGGCCCTGCCGTCCCCATGGACCTTCCTGGTGATCCCTGTGGAGCGTCGCCGTCGGCTTCCTCGTCTTCGGCTGTGGACCCTGGCCCTGCGTCCTCCCCTCGGGTTCCTCCTGTGCTGGGTGCTGGGATGGCTGCGGTGCCTCCTGCTGTGTGTGGTCCGGTTCCCCCCTGTGGTAGAGGCTGCTGCCGTTCTGCGACGGGCGTCGGTTCGCCCGGTTCGTGAGGCCAGTGGTTCTGGGTCCGCCTCCGGCTGTGAGGATGTGTGGCCAGTGCCCAAGCGGTCCAGGCGTTCTTCTACTGCTTGGGCTGATGCGGAGGACTACGACGCAGGTGGAGCTTCGGGAGATGATGTGGCGCCTCCGGGTGCTTCGCGCTCTACGACGCTGGTGGTGGCTGACGTCCATGTGTCTGCTGTTGACGATGTTTGTACCTATGATTTACCTCCTGTTCTTTCTCCTGCAGAAGGTTCTCCGCAGTGGGGGGTGGTCGCTCCTACTGACGTCGATGGTGAGAGTTCTGGTGCACGCCGAGGCATCAAGCTGGTACTGAAGAAGGATGTCAAGCGTGGGGGGTCCCGGCAGGAACAACGTCCAGTGGTTGACGCGGAGCGCTGTGAGGCGGCCGAGGAGGCTCCCAGTGCGCTGCCCATTGCCCGGCCTCGTGGGAAGGAGCCCCTCCCTCTCATCTTGGCCTCCAGAGTGGCGCATGGTGCGCAGCATCCTCTGCAGTTTGACATTAACCTGGTTGATACCTGGTTGATGGGGTTCTGGGAGTTCTTCTACTCCCCAAGCCCGGCCCGAGGCCAGGCTCGACTTGTGAGAGTTTGGTCCACCAGGCTGTTGCTTGGAGCGGCCCGCAGGCCCACATACCCACCACAGCCCGGCTGGTCCGGCACTCCTTGGAGGAATAAATCTAGTTTCCTCTTGAAAATGTCCACGGTTGTTCCGGCAATATTTCTTATGCTTGCTGGGAGGACGTTGAACAACCGCGGACCTCTGATGTTTATACAGTGTTCTCTGATTGTGCCTATGGCACCTCTGCTCTTCATTGGTTCTATTCTACATTTTCTTCCATGTCGTTCACTCCAGTACGTTGTTATTTTACTGTGTAGATTTGGTACTTGGCCCTCCAGTATCTTCCAGGTGTATATTATTTGATATCTCTCTCGTCTTCTTTCTAGTGAGTACATTTGGAGGGCTTTGAGACGATCCCAATAATTTAGGTGCTTTATTGCTGACATTACTGACCGCGTGCATCCTGTTCCGTGGTGCCCTTCTTCCATCTGGGTACAGCGGGCTCGGTGTTTTGTTGTGGGTGTGCCCGAGTTGATGCCTGATCCTCATACTGTTAATACTGTGCCTGTTCCGGATGACGTAATGTTACTGTGGGAGGCGTATTGTGTTCGGTTCCCGGCGGCGGAGTGACCGGATAAGTATGAACAATTTGAGTAGTCTGTGTGCTTGCTGTGACCTGTGATTTGTTTGCAAAGTATTGTACCTATTGTGCACCCTTCAGGCCGGTGTTGTGTTTTTCATGACTGTTGTTTTGTTGTATTTATTGTATTTCCGTTACCCTTCTGTCCAGTATTGTTGTTTCTTTTTCCTGTGTTTATGTTCATTGTTGTGATTTTGTTGTCGGCCCTTCAGGCCGGTATTTAGTGTATTTGTGTTACTTTGTGTTAATTTGCTTTGTGCTTTTGTATTTTTTTTGTTGTCTGATTGTTTGTTATTGGTTTCTTATTTTATTATATTTATTGTATTGTATTTATTCCCATGTTCGCATGTAAAAAAAAAAAAAAAAAAAAAAGTTGTCAAGAGTGTGTTACCTCCTAAGTGTTTCACATTAGCGTTTGACAGCTGAAGGCTACAGTTGAAGTCAGCAGGTACGATGTACATAATTGTAGTGTCACAAAGCCTAGTGTGTCATTACTGTGGTTGCAGTAATTGGTTATTACAACTGGGCTGTAGTAAGGTGTTTGGCCGGTTTCTAATATAGTGAAATTAGAACACCCTGTATGTGTCATTGCAAAGGGGTTGTAAACTGTTGGGCCGTGATTGTTAATAGTGTTATTGATCGATCACAGAGTTTGTTATTGTAGTTCAGTAAATTGTATGGGCCGTGCTCTTGTGGTTTAGAGCACCGTGGGTGTTATTTACCGGTGTTCTGCAGTAACTGTAAATTGCAACCGGATTGTAATCGTTTAAATCACCGTGTGTTGTGATTTATTGCGTCGTGGGTGGACTCCTCATTGGGACGAGTACTTGGTGTTATTTTTCCTGTATATTTGGTTGTCATCGAAGTCCAGTATTCAGTGAACGTTGATTGAGAGGCAATTAACGTAACCAAGGGAACACCCATTGCTTATGGAGAAATTGTTCTAAGACAATTTGAGTAACGTAAGGTACGTTTGGGTTAATTATTTTTAAATGAACAGCTGTTTTGGTTGATCAGGGAGCCTAGCCAAGCGGCCACTTCAGGAGAAGTCAGACAGGTTGTAGGAATTCCAGTAGGGGTGAAGTCTTGCATTTTAAGTACTGTCTGATGAATATTATCTGTCAGTTGGACAGGTAATTTGACTGACTCTTGGATGAGTGACATCTTTGTAAAGTAACGTAGTCGTGGTTATTACCTATCGGTCTATGGGATTGCACTAGACACCTGAGTTCCTTGGGGTATGGATGGCCCCAGAAGGAATTCATGTCATTGATATCATATTGCTGAGCCAGTGTGAAAGGTGACGTATTTGTGTATTATATTAAGTATTGATCTTCCGGATAGTAATTAATTGGTCGAGGGTAGTCAAGGGTGATCGCCGTTCTCTTAGCACTTTGGCATAGAATTTGTAGAAAACTATCGAGGTACGATAGTAACCGATAACGTAACTCGTACTGGGATTAATCAGCTGTCGTAGTACAAGGATTAATGAAGATTACTCACTGAATGGTCGGCGTGTAGAATGTTAGTGTAATTCTGAGTTACTAGTGACAGTTGTACAGTTTGAATTGTTTGTGGTAGACAAGATTAAGTTAACGTAAGTGTTACTTTAATATTAACGAAATAAATTAGTCATTGATTGTTGATCGTCCGAGGGAGAGAGTGTTAACGTAAGAATTGAATTGAGGAGAGTTGCTGGAGTTGCCAGTAACCCCATTAGTCATTGTCATGTTATTGATAGGCTACTAGTTTCAGTGCATTGCAACTGCCATTGTAGGGGAGGTCAGCAAGAAGCGTAGAGTAACTGGAGGAGGTTACTAGAGGCGTGTCTCCTAACCTACCATTTTGTTGTTGCATAGTGCTTACAGATTAGTATGCTTTGCTTGATTGTATCATCTATGAACACTCGGTATGTTCAAGTTAGTTCATTTATCCACCACTCATGGCTGGTGTCTAGCTGTCAGTAAAGGTGTCACTGGAAGGATTTCGAGTAACGTTAGTGATTATTTCTTTCGTTGTTGTAGTAGTTAGTACTTTGTTGAATATATTGTATTGTTATATTGAACACTTTTTCGTCTTTTCGTACACCACACACATTTTATTGCTCTGTGTTCTGCCACGTTGCCTGAAATTATTATTGCTATTCATTTTGAGACTGCCTTTGAGAATTGGGCTTAATTCATAGCACCACACAACAAATTAAATGTTGTGAGAACCAGTGACGTACTCGATAGATTCGGTGCGGCGATTTGCGAAGGTCGACGGCTAAATGAAGGGGATTTTAAACTTTTGAGGTCTCGGTGTTTGCACGCGCCTAGTCAATTGTTCTATAGTCTCTAGAGTGAGGAATGAGCTGCTTACTACACTTAGCGTGTTAGCTAATCACATCCTTCCTCAGGAGACCCATCTAGACTTTCAGTTTAAAGTCGACGGATGTAATACTAGAATATGAAGACACGGGAATTGGAATAAATTAAAATATTCATGTGATGGTGAGACTGGTGTGGTGGTGGTAGTGATGGTGAGACAAGTGTGAGGGTGTTGGTGGTATTGACGGTGTGACAAGGGTGGTCGTGTTGGTACTCACCTAGTTGTACTCACCTAATTGTGCTTGCGGGGGTTGAGCTTTGGCTCTTTGGTCCAGCCTCTCAACTGTCAATCAACTGATGTACAGATTCCTGAGCCTACTGGGCTCTATCATATCTACATTTGAAACTGTGTATGGAGTCAGCCTTCACCACATCACTTCCTAGTGCATTCCATTTATTTACTACTCTGACACTGAAAAAAAAATTTCTAACGTCTCTGTGGCTCATCTGGGTACTAAGTTTCCACTTGTGTCCCCTTGTTCGTGTCCCATCCGAGCTGAAGAGTTTGTCTTTTTCCACCCTTATCCACCCACCCGGGAGCCGGTCGGCCGAGCGGACAGCACGCTAGACTTGTGATCCTGTGGTCCTGGGTTCGATCCCAGGCGCCGGCGAGAAACAATGGGTAAGAGTTTCTTTCACCCTATGCCCCTGTTACCTAGCAGTAAAATAGGTACCTGGATGTTAGTCAGCTGTCACGGGCTGCTTCCTGGGGGTGGAGGCCTGGTCGAGGACCGGGCCGCGGGGACACTAAAGCCCCGAAATCATCTCAAGATAACCTCAAGAAGATAACCCTGTCAATTCCCCTGAGAATTTTGTAGGTGGTTATCATGTCTACCCTTACTCTACTGTTTTCCAGGGATGTGAAGTTCAGCTCCTTTACCCTTTCCTCGTAGCTCATTCCTCTCAGTTCCGGGACGAGCCTGGTGGCATACCGCTGAATCTTCTCTAACTTTGTCTTGTGTTTAACTGGGTATGGACTCCAGGCTGGAGCTGCATACTCCAGGATTGGTCTTACATAAGTGGTATACAGGGTCCTGAACGATTCCTTACACAAGTTTCTAAAGGCAATTCTTATGTTGGCCAGTCTAGCATATGCCGCTGATGATATTCTTTTGATGTGGGCCTCTGGGGACAGGTTCGGTGTGATATCAACCCCCAGATTTTTCTCTCTATTTGACTCTTGCAGGATTTCACCTTCCAGATGATACCTTGTGTTCAGCCTCCTGCTCCCGTCGCCTAATTTCATTACCTTACACTGTCCTGAGTTGAACTTTAGCAGCCATTTTCTAGACCATTCCTCCAGTTTGTCCAGGTCATCCAGTAGTCTCTATCTATCTTCATCCGTCTTGATTCTTCTCATAATTTTTGCATCATCAGCAAACATTGAGAGGAATGAGCCTATACCCTCCGGAAGATCGTTTACATATATTAGAAACAGGATGGGTCCAAGTACTGAGCCCTGTGGGACTCCGCTGGTGACATCTCGCCACTCCGATGTCTCCCCCCTCACCGTTACTCGCTGGTGGTAGTGACAGTGAGACAATTGTGGTGGTGGATGGTGGTATTGACGGTGAAAAATGTGTGGTAGTGGTAATGACATTGAGACAGGTGTAATGGGTGGTGGTAATGACGGTGAAACAAGTGTGGTGGTGGTGATGGTATTGACGGGGAGAGAAATGTGGTGGTAGGTGGTGATAGTGACGGTGAAATAAGAGTGGTGTTGGTGGTATTGACAGGGAGATAAATGTGGTGGTAGTGACTAAGACAAGTGTGGTGGTGGTAGTAGTGACAGGGAGACAAGTGTGGTGATAGTGACAGTGACAAGTGTGGTGGTGGGTGGTGGTTGTGACGGTGAGACATGTGTGGCGGTAGTGGAAGTGACGGTGAGACAGGTGTGGAGGTGGTGGTTGTGACGGTGAGACATGTGTGGCGGTAGTGGAAGTGACGGTGAGACAGGTGTGGAGGTGGTGGTAGTGACGGTGAGACAGGTGTAGTGGTGGTAGTGACGGTGAGACAGGTGTGGTGGTGGTAGTGACGGTGAGACAGGTGTGGTGGTGGTAGTGACGGTGAGACAGGTGTGGTGGTGGTAGTGACGGTGAGACAGGTGTGGTGGTGGTAGTGACGGTGAGACAGGTGTGGTGGTGGTAGTGACGGTGAG
Organism: Procambarus clarkii; assembly: GCF_040958095.1. NCBI lineage: Eukaryota > Metazoa > Arthropoda > Malacostraca > Decapoda > Cambaridae > Procambarus > Procambarus clarkii. The sequence goes on from NW_027189132.1 coordinate 5,094,074, forward strand.
ACAAGTGTGGTGTGTTATGGATCACAGTCAGTGCCCCCATAATAATATGTTATGAGCTATGCTGTTATGAGTCACGGTCCCCCATTTCAATGTTAAAAGACACGGACAAGAACTTCCACTTAATTGTTAAGAGAGAGTAACCTTCAGCATCACTGGAACACATAGCCTGGCCAATTATATTTATCAAGGTTCTAGGGGAGTGAAAGGGTAGCAACAAATATTAAAGTTTACTGGCATTAATATCTCAATCCACATAACATTAAAAAATAATACATTCTACTGATACCACACACTATTACTTTATATCCAGCTTCTCATCAGCTGGCAATGATACATCAAATACAGGTCTGGAAACTGCATCAATCTACACTAGCTGACACCAGGAACTTTGCCTGGCGCAGTGGAACACTAGCGCCTATATGCTGCAAATGTGTATAATAGTTCTATTCAACATTTCAAATGGCGCATCACTCACAGAAACGTATGTAAACGTTTTGCGTAAATTAATCACTTGTACTGATCCTTTCCCATTAGGTAAACTTAGAATGTCATCATCATACTTCTTAAGAAACTCTGAAAACGCCACATTGTTTTCAAATTTCAACACCACTCTGTTCCCTGGCAGTGGTTGGTAACCAAATATTTCTTCCTGCTTGATCTGTAACACATCGAAGATCGTGGTGGATACAAGGTCGGGATCAGCATGACAACTAAACTTGAGTCCTATGGACTCCTTCCGCTTTAGTGGAGGTGTGTAGGAGCCCATGACGGCACATATACCACCCCCAGCGTGACGTTATCCGCCCATCCGTCAACACGCCGGCCAACAGCGACGACAAACACGTCCACCCACCAGACGCCAGTAGCAGAGCGAATCAAAACACGTCTGCTCACCACCACGTCCACGACGAGACTCTATATGTAATTTATATTGTATTTTCTTAAATAAAGATAAAAAAAATACCAAAACAGGGTGGTGGTGTCACTACTAGTAACACATGAGGAATGAAGAAACAATATCACACAGAGCACCATGGCATTACTTAAGTTCTTCAGAATTTCACCTCAGAAAGACATATAAAATCTCTACCACCTTGTATACATGTTGAACAGTAGAAATGATCCATGTTTATACATACTGTTGCATGATACTAAATCTAACAGGCACTAGATTTGTACCCCCAAATAACGTCACAAATCTCTGACCAGAAAGCTACACATGAGCTGGTCTGGGAAAGTCAAGGAGTAATGGCACCTTGAGCCAGCCTGCTCGTGGGTGACACTGTATCCAAACTCCCTGAGTCAACTGACCCTCAACTTTCAACTCTCTCTTGCTCATTTACAGACATAACTCACTCATGAACTTCTAATTTAATATACGGCAAAGTAAAGAGTATAAGGCACAACCTTACATAATAAGAATTCAATACATTAGAGAATTTATCAGGATATAAAAATATATACACAAAGATTTCATATTGATAAGACAAGGTAACGCTGGCGCAAGTCGATACATCACGGGGGGGGGGGGGGGAGAGGAAGCGGGGTTAGGGAGGATTCAATGACGTTGGCCAACTGTTTATACCTATGTATACATGAATATAAAAGTGAAGTAGATATATAAAACCTGTGTATCAAAAGCTTGTCTAGGTGGAAAGCATTTCTCAGTGCCATAATTTCTTTAAATGTCATGACAAGAGGACAATGCAAGGTACAACACTAAAATGGAAACTACGCTGTATACATGTGAGTAATACATCCGAGACCTAAATGTATATATTCTCTATCATGGTCCACATTATGTTACCTATACAGCACTTATGTAGCATTACATACAATAAGCATACAAGGATGTTTTTCAAACGTCATGACATTAGGCTACTGCTATAACTTGACTTCTAAATATATATCCACAATTACATGGCATACATCTTTGATACTGAAATAGAATGTACTTAGATGTGTATGCCATACATTGACAATACATAAAGTAAGAATAATATACTATCACAAAAGATTAGAAACTACTTACAATATTCGTGATACGAGGCTATCAGCCAAGATACCACTGTATAGTTTGAGCACATCATACACCACTCTGTATGATCGTACTAGTGTATACGTGGTCATAACATCCCTCCATCGCAATAAATGAGTACAATGTGAGACACAGTGTACACATTCTTACAGACATGGACCGCAAAAACACACATCATGAATAATACATATATATTCACAATAATCTACATGAGCTGCACAAATATACGGTGCAAGCACAAATACCGCATCAACTACTACAGTATACAGAATATATATATAATATATATAATATGAATATAACATCATCAAGTTTTAAATCAATTACATGTAACTCAGCACTTACTAGTAATTATTATCATTATCTCATGATGGTAAATCAGGAAATTTTAGGGTGGGTCTTCAACATACGTTTTTTCAGGGAAACTTTTAGACAATGCATCAGCCAGAACATTTAACTGTCCAGGAATATGATGAATATGGAGATTGAATTCCTGCAGATACAAAGACCACTTCAAAATTTTTTGATTAGGGATTTTTGTTCCGTCAATAAATATTAAAGAATTATGGTCAGTATATACATCAACCTTATTTCCATGTAAATATACTTCAAACTTCTTGCATGCCAACACAAGAGCATAAGCCTCCTTTTCAACAACAGAGTAATTTCTCTCTGTACTAGAGAACTTTCTCGAAAAATAGTATACAGGATGCTCAACATTATCACATCCAATCTAGATTAGGACAGCACCTGCACCCAAATCAGAAGCATCGATATACATGATAAAAGACAGTAAAATCAGGACTAGCGTGGACTGGGGATGAAGATAAGATACCTTTTAAAACATCAAAGGCATCTTGACACTGGGGAGTTCACTTAAATTTAGTTCTCTGCTGCAACAAATCAGTCAGAGGTGAAGCTACCATAGAAAAGTTCTTACAGTACCTACGGTAATAGACACATATCCTAAAAAATCGTTGAACTTGTTTTTTTTTGTTAGTCAAGATAGGATAATTAACAATGACATTAATTTTATCAGATAAAGGCATGATACATTGAGACCTTGACCAACCTCGTGCCCTAGATAAACAATTGTACCTCTAGCAAAGTTACACTTCTTGGGGTTAACAGTAAGATTGGCCTCTTGCAACTTAGCAAACAACAAATTTAAACCCTGTAAATGGTCTTGCCCAGAATCACTAAACAAACCACTGTCATCTAAATAAGGACGGAAATTGGGAATATCTTGCAACAACAAATTCATTAATCTCTGGGAAGTTGCTGGGGCATTTTTAAGACCAAAAGGCATACCTTTTGGTCTTAAGGCATTTTGGTTTTTGGCCAAAAGGCATAACACCTGATGATTGAAAACAACCATCAGGTGTTACAAAAGCTGAATGTTCACTGGCTCGACTTGTCAAAGGCACTTGATGATAACCTTTGGACAAATCGAGTTTAGATATTGATTGACAGTGATCAAGCAATGGCAAAGGGAAAGTATCTACTTCAGTTACTTTATTTAACCGCCTGTAATCAGTACACAAGCGCCAACTCCCATACGGTTTAGGAACTAATAAACATGGTGAACTCCAGGAACTCTGACTGGGTGTAACTAGACCTTTCTCCAGGAGGAACTCCACTTCCCTCCTGATAATATCTCTCTTTTCTGGAGATACTCTATTCGGATGCATACGAATAGGGGTGGTGTCTGTAAGCTGAATATCATGGCTCAAAACAGAGGTCTGGGTAGGAACTTCTCCAAACAGATTAGAATACTGGTGTAGTAACACTCTCAACTCTCCCTATTTAACCTCATCCAAGCGTCCCAACATCTCCTCAAAGCTAGAATTACAAAAGGTAGGATTAGACAAGTCATCAGATATATGGTTCTCAGGGGTGACTGTGTCCTGTACCACACATGACACTAGCCTGGAGCCTTGAAATGCTTTTAACCTATTTATGTGCACTACCATAACTTTGGAAGGGTCCTGTAGACTTTTAATTTTATCAGTTAACTCAGATCGTCTGCAAACAACTTCAAACGGACCTTCAAAATGATGAGCTAAAGCACCTTCCACTCTGGACTTTAAAACAAGAACAAGATCACATGCCTGAAAACATCTAAGCTTTACTCTGAACTGCTTGTTATGGTGTTGTGTCAGCTTCAACTGCGACTTCTTCAGGTGCTCGCTTGCCACGTTTTGGTACTTCTTCAACTTCGACTGGATCTCACTCAACAGACGACTTCCATCAGGGAGAGAGACGTTTCCTAACAACCTTTCACTCAGCAACTGGATTGGACCTCTCACTAGGTGTCCGAAAACTAATTGGAAAGGAGAACAATCCAAGGAATGTTGTAAACCATTTCGAGCTGCAAACAAGATAAAAGGTAAGTCCTCATCCCCATTACGTCTAGAGTCTTCACCAACAGTTTGTAACATCTGCTTCATAGTCTGGTGAAATCTCTCCAAGACACCTTGACTCTGTGGATGATAAGTGCTGGACACGCGATGTTCTATATGCTACTTCTCACAAAATTGTTTGAACTCTGCAGACCGAAAATTGCTACCGTTGTCAGTGTTATGACCCTTGACCTCTGGGTATGGTTCCTCTGTTTGCAGTTGCAAAAAAATATACAATAATACGGCCTTGCTTACTAAAAGTGTCTAGGGTAAATAAGTCAACTGCTTACTCAACAAAGCAATGTACTTAAATTAAGGGTAACAAAGAACATACAAACATATAAACGGAAATACAAGCAGCCAGAAATATTAATGCACCAGAATACAATAACACAATATCATTATATAAGCACTGATCACTATTTTAAGAACTTAAATGGATAGATGGGTGTGCGCATAATGGTCTAACCAGGAAATTAGCTGTTACTAAACAATAAACAAGTACCACAGACTTATCTCACAACATGCCCATGCCAGCCAGCTCCACCCACGCGACTGGCGTTGCTGGAGCATGAACGGCATGGTGTCTACAAGTTACCAACTAAAACCCACATGAAACCTCTAGATACTCTGCTATCAGAGAGTAATACTTAAGAACATAATTATAACTAAACTTATATGCCTATACCACTGCTAAGGTGTAAATAAGAAATTAAGTATAATCAATAAACAGGAATAATTACAGGTGTGAATCAGTGACGCTAGGTTGATACACTGCACACATTACTGGAACATCCCAAATATGGTCATCCCCCCATGAGACGCCACGGTCTCCCCCCACAGGAATGAATATGCAATAGCATTAACAAAATATTAAATACAGGCACACTACAGTATGCTACATTTAAATCAAACATATATATATTGGAACAACTGGATACAATGTTTTATTTAAATAACTGAGGAAAGAAATGTTGGATATATATATTTATCATGAAAAATGTTAGAATCAAATATATGGATTTTTAACATCCCTCCCTGTCCTTAAAGAAAAATTAAATTAACTGAAGGTTAATTTCATGTTTTGACTACATAAGGTATAGCATTGAGTACTCCAACAACACAAAATCAATGTATAAAACGATCAATTAAATGAAACATATGAAATAACCAAAAGGTAAAGACATCCTCATGTATAGAACAATTCACATTAGGGCACTGCAATGGGGAATACCCTGGATAAGGCATCAGCATTTACATTTTGCCTTCCAGGGATATGTCTAATTACTATGTTGAACTCTTGTAAAATCAAAGACCACCTAAGAATTCTTTGGTTCTTTCATTTCATGGAGTTAATGAATGTCAGGGGATTATGATCTGTGTACATGACTACTTTATTACCTGACAGGTATGTTTCAAACTTCTTAACTGCCAAAATCAAACAAAGAGCTTCCTTCTCTACCGCAGACTAGTTAGTTTGTGCCTTATCAAATTTACGAGAAAAATAGCATACAGGGTGCTCTAAATCATCAGGTCCTACCTGGGAAAGAACCGCACCTGCTCCTAGATCCGAAGCGTCTATGTGCATTATAAATGGCTTATGAAATTGTGGACTGGCTAATACTGGTGATGTTGAGAGTATTCCTTTCAACTTCTGAAAAGAGTTCTGACACTCCTGTGTCCACTTGAACTTTACCTGCTTTCTAAGAAGATTAGTTATAGGTGCAGCCACAATTGAAAAATTCTTACAATATCTTCTATAATATGCACACATCCCAATTTTCCTCTGCACGGATTTCTTGCTCGTTAGTCCTGGGTAATCCACGATTGCCTGGATCTTGTCTTGCAACGGGACTATCATACCTTGTCCGACCTCATGTCCCAAGTAAATTATTGTTTCCTTAGCCCAGCTACATTTATTTACATTTACAGTTAGATTAGCATGTTGTAACACTGCAAACAAGTGTTTCAAACTAGAAATATAGTCTTCCCAACACTTACTAAAAATCACAATATCATCTAAGTATGCTCTACAATCTGGCACATCTTTTAGCAAAGAATTCATCAACTTTTGAAAAGTTGCTGGAGCATTTCACAGTCCAAATGGCATCACATAAATTCAAATACTCCATCAGGGGTGATATAAGCTGTCACTTCCCTAGCAAAGTTAGTAAGTAGTATCTGGTGATACCCCTTTAGATACGTCTAGTTTTGATACATATTTAGCATGACCAATTTGGTCAATGCAGTCTTCTAGCAAAGGTAGTGGGTATACATCAACTACAGTTACCTTGTTTAACTTCCTAAAGCCCACTACTAACCGCGATTTTCCATCTGGTTTTGGTACCACTAAACACAGTGAACTCCAAGTGCTCTGACTGGGTCGAATGAAACCATGGTGAAGAAGATAATCAACTTCCTCCTTGATGATACGTCGTTTCTCGCGGGTCACTCAATATGGGTGTAGCCGAATTGGAGTTACCTGTCAGTTGAACATCATGAGTAATGAGAGATGTCTGAGTGGGGACCTCCCCAAACAATTTGGAGAACGTCTTCAAAAGGTCTTGGAACTCTGCTCTCTGTTCATCCTGCAAATGACACAACAATTCTTCCCCGGAACTGGAATTAGATAAAAGAGGATTACCATCTTCCCCTACAACAATTGTCTCCTCAGGGTTTACCTCCTCATTAACACAACAAGCCACAATACTGGGCCCACAATAAGTCTTCAAACGATTCACATGCACAACCATTGACTGACGGTTATGTTTGGGGTTACAGACTTTATAGGTAAGTTCACCCAGACGTTTTACCACTCTATAAGGTCCTACAATTTTGTGTGACATAGAAGTCCAATACGAGGCTTCAAGACCATTACTAAATCTCCTGAATCAAAAACTCTGAGTTTGGCCTTGAACCACTTATCATGCCGCTCCTTCATTACCTGTTGTGCCTCTCCCAGATGTTGTAACGCCAACTCCTTCGTTCGATACAGCTTGCTCTTCACATCCTTCAGGTATCGTTCATTTTGCCTAGCTGTTACATCTCCCAACATTTTCTCCTGCAACATTTTTAAGGGTCCTCTCACCTGATGTCCAAATACAAGATCAAATGGGGAGCAGCCTAGGGCAGTGTGCAACCCGTCCATGGCAGCAGATAGTACGAATGGTAAATTGTCATCCCAATGTCTGGGCGAATCTCCCCCAGTTGTTTTAAACATGTGTTTTAAGGTTTGATGGAACTTCTCGATTCCCCTTGACTCTGAGGATGATAAAGACTATTGAAGTTATGTTGAATTCCAAAAGAACTACAAAAAGTTTTAAAGGTTTTGGAACAAAAATTGCTCCCATTATCAGTTTGAATGATATGGGGCATACCAAATAATGAAAAAACCCGTTCCATGTGCTTTATGAGTGCAGAAGCCCTAATGTTACGCAAGGCATATGCTTCAGGGAACCTGGTGGTCATACATAAGATAGTAAACATAAACATATTTTCTGATTTAGTTCGGGGTAAGGGGCCGACACAATCCAACACCACATGTGTAAAAGGTTCCTCTGGCACTACATTAGGGTGTAAGGGTGCTCGTGGCACAGTCTGGTTAGGTTTACCATCAGCTTGACATACAACACAATTGCGACAATATCTGACCACATTCTTTTTTAGTTTTGGCCAATAGAAAACTTACATATTTTATGATACATATTGGAAATCCATTGGTGACCTCCCATAAGGCCATCATGGGCAGCTTGCAATACCTGCTCCCTATACTCCTTGGGTACGACGAGCTAGGTCCTAGACTCACAATCATCTGATAAGGGAGTTCCTGGTGGTCTCCACCGTCTCATCAAACATCAATCATTGAAGTAGCAACCCGTACTCTCATCCACGGTATTAATAGTATCAGCTGCTTCTGTATAACATTCAGCTAGACTGGGAACAGTACTGCAATTCACTCAAGGTCTGGGACTCAACAGCTGGAGCGAGCGAGCAAGGAACTGGTACCTGTGCCACCTCTTCCAGACCATCCTCTGGGTCAGAATAAATCAGGGCTTTGGCACCAGCCTCACTCTCGACATCCGCGTGAGCTAAGAATGTATTCGCAAGGTCCACCTCCACCTCCCTGTCTGAAGGGGTCCTGGCCTCGACAACATCCACCTTGGAAGTCACAGGATTTACCTCACCCTGCTTACCCATGGATCTGGTCACAACACAGACTGGATAGATGACACCATAATCCGCATCCGGTTGAGCCAGCACACATCTAGGGTTAGTAAACATGATAGGACACTCTGCCCCACAAACTTGACACTTGTCAAAATCATTACCCACAAGAACATCAACCCCAGGGATGGGCAACTGCTCACTAACTGCTACAGTGTACCAACCTGGTGTAATAGATGACTTCAGGTGAATTTGAACTAATGGTACACGCTGGACATGACCTCCAATACCAGCAATAATACTACTTCACCAGTGTCTTCTGTGCTAACACCGGCAAGAGCACGATGAGAGATTAGAGATTTGGAAGCACCAGTGTCCCTCAATAACTGCACTGACTTCCAGCTTCCACTGGTACAAAGTAAGGTACCCGAATATAGGTACGGTTTAAAGTTAGTCATCCAATTGGGCATGACTGGAACAACATTAGATTTATTTGCTTGCAATCCCCGTCTCATAATCAGACCTACCGCTCTGATTATTAGGGTGGGGTAGGTCTGTTATGCCTTGCACTCAGGGTGCAAGGCATAACAGGAATTTACCACATGACCTCTTCTCCTGCAATGCGTGCAATATCTGCCAGTGGTCGAAACAACCGAACCAACTGCAGGTTTAGACACTACATTATTTGAGGGTGACTACCCTGTCTGCTGTTTCTCAATCTTTGGCTTTACAGGAGAAGAGTTCAGGGGAGTAGGTGAGTTAGCTGGTCTGGCCTGGAAAATATGAGATTTAGGAACATGATAATTACTCTTAGAATTATAAGTATTTGATTGTTCTCGAAAAGGCCCCTTAGTGAGTAGTTCGTGTTCGTCTGCTGGCTTGGGTAGTTTCATAATGTCATTGGTCATTTATGTTCAGCTATAAACAAGGCTAATTTCTCTGGTAGACAACCTAAAATCTCCTCTGTCACTATATGGTTTCACAAAGTTTCAAAATCTGTTATGGAAAATGCTTTTACTCATTTATCAAAATTATTCATTTGAACTCTTGCAAAATCTGAAATGGTCTGATCATGTGCTCTTTTTATACCTCTAACTTTCTGTCTATGGACCTCTGGGATATGCTGGTATGCATTTAAGATGCTCTCTTGGAAAAATTTAGAGTAAAAAAAATTAGCAGCAGGAAGAGATGGGAAAATTTCCTGGGCTTTCCCCTTAAATTGTCCCTGCATGATGTCAATCCATTGATCCACAGGCCAATTCATACTGACTGCTAACTTCTGGAAATGCAAAAAGAATATTTCAGGGTCCTCCTCATTGAATTGAGGTAAATCTACATTTTTCCTAAACTTAAAAGAACTATCAGTACTATTTGTATGATTACTAGTGTCACCATGCCTTACTGCAATTCTCTGTTCCTCTAGTTTGTTATTATTTATTGCTATACGCTGTTGAATTTCCTATTGCTGCCGCCTAACATCTTCTAGTTGCAACTGAGCTTCAATTCTTTTGCTCTGTGCTTCTAGTTCTGCTTGTTTTAGTTGATTTGAGCTTCAATCTCAAGTTGTCTTTGCTGGTTCTGAGCCTCAATCTCAAGTTGTCTTTGCTGGTTCTGAGCCTCAGGCATCTGCTGCTGAGTCTCCAACTCCAGGTGTTTTTGGCGATTCTGCACCTCCAACCTCTGTTTCTCTGCTTCTAACTTAGCCATCTCTAGCTTAGATTCAATCTCTAACTTTAGAATTGCCACCAGGTCACTTGACTCTTCTTCTAATTCCTCTAACTACTCCTCGTCAAGTTTCTCCTCCTCCACCAAGTGTGTGTGACAATGACTCTTACTAGCTGAGCCTTTAACATTCTCCTGGAAAATGTCAGATTTAATTTTTCAGCCATATACAACAACCCAGACTTCTTCAAGTTTTTAATTTCACCAAAATTTGGCTGCTCCACCAACACAGCAACTTGTTCCTCCATTGTCAGTTTAATTAACACAACTAGCAATAACAACAACACTGAAGGTTTACTTGGCCCCTGGCACAAGCTGTACACTTACCTCGATCGTGAAGTGTTGAGATAACTTCCACAAGCAGCTCAGAATGAAACTGAAAAGTGGTACACAGGCTTGGTTAGGTATCACTAGTTAACCACACAGTACCTAGGAAGGCATTAATAATTAATAACATGCACCACTATTTTGTTCATTAAATTATGGGAATCAATTATCAACATAGGCCCTCATTTTGTTATGACCCTTGACCTCTGGGTATGGTTCCTCTGTTTGCGTTGTAAAAAAAATATATAATAATACGGCCTTGCCTACTAAAAGTGTCTAAGGTAAATAAGTCAACTGCTTACTCAACAAAGCAATATACTTAAAGTAAGGGTAACAAAGAACATACAAACGGAAATACAAGCAGCCAGAAATATTAATGCACCAGAATACAATAACAATATCATTATATAAACACTGATCACTATTTTAAAAACTTAAATGGATAGATGGGTGTGCACATAATGGTCTAACCAGGAAATTAGCTGTTACTAAACAATAAACAAGTACCACAGACTTATCTCACAACATGTCCATGCCAGCCAGCTCCACCCACGCGACTGGCGTTGCTGGAGCATGAACGGCATGGTGTCTACAAGTTACCAACTAAAACCCACATGAAACCTCTAGATACTCTGCTATCGGAGAGTAATACTTAAGAACATAATTATAACTAAACTTATATGCCTATAACACTGCTAAGGTGTAAATAAGAAATTAAAACACTGGTGAAATTACGCTGTAAACATCTCACACCTTGCAGCACTGTACATGTGTAGATTCTCAACCTCCTATTCTAGGATTGAAATAATTTGTTTTGACAAATTTGCAAAATGCAGTGTGATGCTTGCCCCTTCTACATGTATTGCAGGTGTTCAGTGGGGTGTCACAGCTGTTAAGATTATGTGATTTGAGACACCTAGTACATTTGTGTAACTGTTTGAGTCTTCTGACTCGTGTGGCTCTATTAGGATAATTAGTACATTTGTTCAGAGAGTGGTTTTGATTGCAAAACAAACATGACCCGTATCCTACAGTTGGTTTAGGGGACACCTGTTTAGGTGAAACTGCAACTGCAGGTTGTGAAGATTTTGCTGCTTGCATTGGCTTGTTAATTATTCTCTTGCGAGTACTTGTTGTACTCTGGGGAGCAATTATTGGGCTCTTGCGAGCACTTGTTGGACTTTTGGGTCTCTTGATAGCGCTTGTGGTGCTCTTAGGTCTTACTGATAAATCAGTGTTTGAGCTGTTAGAATTACATTGATTATTAATACCCTTGTTGCCTAATGACAGTGTCACTTCAGGAGTTTCATGCAAGGAAATTGATGTGGGTACAGTTTCTGTGCATTATAAGAATTATTAAATGCCTGGTTTGCTGATTCATTTATTATACTGCGCAAACCTGCGAATATACCCTGCATTGACAAGACAGTATCATTCTGGTATGTATATAATTCATTGGCTATCTCACCAGACAATTTTCTCTGGATGATAATTTTAGTCATCCACTCAGCAGTGGGGTGAACAACCTTTTTACTGAAGGAATTTAACAGTGACTCAAGCTGAAAACTAAACGCTTGTAAGGAGTCAACTGATTGCTCTGGTTGAGATAAATTTAGTAATTGGTGTACAAGGATTATAACAGTCTTCTCATTGTTAGCACTTGCTGTAGGAGGTTGGTTTGAGTAATTATGACTTACTTGTGTTGCTTAAGGCTTCTTGCTTAGCCTCAGCTTTAATTACACCTTCAGCTCTATTTTCATTTTCTGGTTCAGATTAACTGGCTGTTGCAGCTTCACTTGAAGTTTCATCTGCAGCTTCACTTATTTCTCTGGGTTCATGGGAGAGACTGGTTAATTCAGTAACCTCATTTATTGAATTTACAGAACCCAGGATCTAATTTAATTAGGAGGATTCTCCTCATTTGGAGGTAGCTCATGTATTTCATCTGAGCTGAGTGCTTGCTTGGGTATAGGTGTACTATAAAAATGTCCTGCTCCAGCAAGAACATTTGCTGTTGCAAGCACTTTGTTATAGTGATCTAACTTGTCTTGAATTATATCTTCATAGTCGGCAAGGTCAGATTCTATCAGACTTAATTCGCCTGGGTCAGTATCATTGACAAGAATTATGTGTCTATAAGACTCGATTATACTCTTGACAAAGTCATATTTTTGGCTAGCCACTTTTGTGGAAATTCTTAGCCTGGAAATGTTAACTGGGTTAGTTCTTAAACAGTTATCACATTTATTGAGTAGTCTTGTTAAATGACTTTGAAGACCTTTCAAGGTTCTTCCAGTTTTTCTGGACAAGCCATGCTGGCTGTGAGTTAGAACCTTATAGGGCTTATATAGCTACTTTGACAGCTATGGTACTTGCTCATACATGTAGAGCAGGTATAGTTATTGACAGCTTAATATTTTCTTAAATAGGCTGATTTTAATTTACCTCATTTGGAGGTTAGCTACCTATCTATATAAATAAAAATGGAAATGTTCGTTTGTTCAAAATCGCTAATCTCCGAAAGTTCTTCACCGATTGCTTTGAAATTTTCACACAATGTTCATTTTGCATCCGGCCAGGTTTTTATATACATATTATATAGATGTCACGTCTGTGACGGTAAAAAAAAATTCTTCTGAAAAACTGTGTTTTTTCATGTGAGAAAAATCTTCGAAACCTCTTTACCGATTGTTTTGAAATTTTGAAACAACGTTGCATTCGAATAGGCGCGTCTTTTTATATATCTACTATATATAAAAAGCCTCACCTGTCACAGGAAAAACATGCTTTTTTGGAAAAACAGTGCAATCTGTTGGACGTAAGGGCAACACGCACTGTAATCTCCAAAAGCTCTTCACCAATTGCTTTGAAATTTTGACACAACGTTGCATTCGAATAGGCGCATCTTTTTATATACGTACTATATAGATGCCACCCATGTGACAGGTAAAAACACGCGTTTTTTGAAAAACAGTGCCATCTGCTGCACATAATAGCAACATTCACGCTGTACTAAGTATGTCATGAATTCCATTTCAATGTTTCCGATTGCACTGATAAATTTTATTTGCCTAGATTTCGATTTATTTTATTTTTTATTGTTTTATTTTGTGTGACATTGTGTTGGAATTAAGCTGTATTGTTGACCATACCGTTCATTTCGTTAGTATAAGTACAGATGCCACACCTGTGACTGGTAAAACTATGCTTTTCTTGAGAAACAGCGTGTTGCATGTAAGAGCAACACACATGCTATACTAAATATGTAGCAATTGCATTTCAATGTTTCTGATTGCATTGATAAATTGAATTTTCATAAATGTTGACTTATTTTCATTTTGATTTAATTATTTTGAGTGAATTGTGTTTTAATTGAGCTGTGTTGTTTATCATACTGTTCATTTCTTGAGTATAGTTTACTTTTTTAATTTTTCATATTTTCATTTCATTTTTTAACTGTTTTTCTTATATTTCAGTGATGGGAACATCAGATCATTTGGGAAGGCATCGAACGAGGGAGTGAGGAATAGTGGGGGATGATGAGACGGAAGTGAGAGATGGTGGGGAGGACGAAGGGACAAGGGAAGGGGTAATGGTGGGGAAGGACGAGGGGACGGGGGAGTTTGGGATGGTGGGGACTTGGGGATGGGGGAATGGAGAATGGTGGGGAGGACAAAGGGACAGGGAAATGGGGAATGGTGGGGAGTACGAGGGGACGGTGGAGTTGGGAATAGTTGGATGGCCGAGGACACGGATGAGGAGAGAATGGTTGGGAGGACTGGGGGACAAGGAAGGTTGCTGAGCCATAGCAACGCATGGCCGGGAAACTGCTAGTCTAATAATTAGCAACTAAAATTTGAGTAGTACTTTGGTGTCTCTACAAGATTTCCATGGCTTAGATCCTCAAAATCAGTTTTGGATGGGTAGTGACGCTTCAATAACACTCAAAGATGAATATAGAAATATGTAATGAAATATAATTACACAATAAATAATTTATAAATCCCATCCTAATTAGGGACAGCACTACATAAATAATATTACACCAGCACTGTCTAACAGTACTAGTTAGGTAATAATTCTACCTATTAATGCTGGTAATGGTGTAAACTGAATTTGTGCAAATCTGAATTTGGGTTGGCAGAACTACAATAAATGTGTTACAATAATGTGTACAATAGTGCTATGTTTTTGGATTTTATAATTTTATATAATATATACACTTGTAGAAAATACGTGTATAAGAAATTTAATGAACCAAAGATTATTAATTGTGTATGGCAAGTATTCTACTGCCGTAAATAGTTTTTAACACCTGACTGTACTTCCTAATTGAGGAATAAAATGTTATCAGGGTTAGTAATGGTTAATTAATATATGGGATCAGTAACTTGGCTTAGTATACTGGACCCTGAAATGTTAATGAATTTCACTGACTTGGGTGAATCATTAATTATAGATTGAATTTGGTTTCGGCTATGATATGGACAGTCTGCTGACAGTTTTAAATTAAATATTTGTATAGGGTAATAATGGTAACACATAATTGGTGTTAGTAAATAATTAATTATAATTTCTCCAGTCCCAAGTGAACAAATTTTGTTGGCTCTGAGGATCGGTATGGATTTTAATATTATTTCTAATTGAACCAGTTTGTTAAGGAGCAACTTTTTTGTGTCGGGAAAACTTGATTCATGTAATTCATTTAAATTGATGCTAATTTTCGATTGCTATGTAGGACCACCACTTTTTGATAAAAAGTGGAAAACAGGGTAGAACAAGTGGTTTGATATTTTACTCCAGGAACTAGAGTCCTATGGATGTTCTTAATAATGCATTGATTATTAAAGGGACTATTATGAGTCAAATCCTCTTATCTAAAATGGGGGATTAATACTAGAAGTCAAAGTACTTCTAGTATACTTAATCAAGGCTGGTTCTTCCTCGAAAGTGGTTAGTAAGATTTACTTAAATATATATTAAAATTAGATAAATATTCAATAAATTGATTAATGACAAGCTCATATAGTAATAAATATTAGACAAGAAAATTATTCCTATCTAAGAGTTCGTGAGGCTATAAGAAATATTAAATTCCTAGCTTATGTAGATGAAATATAAACTCTAGATCTTATTAAATCTCAACATTTTATGAGGAGTTAATTAGTAAATTAATAAAGGTTCAGCTGCTTAGCTGTAACAGTGAACGGTAGTGTGGTTGTAAGACAGCGTCATCTAGAATCTGCTGGAACGCGTGACCCGCTAGCGTGACGTGGGAATTTGTCTCACAGGCTGCTTCAACACACGCTGCAAACCCAATATGGGGTAAACAAAATTTACACAAAATTGATTATGTCATTATGGGACAATAAAAGGGTAAATTAGGTTGACTGGGGACATACTTGTGTTTGGAGGAGGGAGCGCAGTATAACGACAAACTAAGGATAAAGTTTACACATTATGAGCTCAAAACAATGAAACACACCACTTAACATTATTGATGTTCGCTGATGCAATCCTTAGGATCACTGAAGGAGTAATTGTGCACTCCAATGCCTATTAATAGCAAAGGCCTTTCACGTAGCTTTTGAAAACGTCTCCTTGCTCTCAAGCGGTGTCAGCGAGCAAGCCTCCTCTCCCTCAACCCGTCTCGCCCGTTCATACGTGCTCATATTTCAGTAGAAACGGAAAATTCTTTCCCTTATAAATATTCTACTTAATGAATTATTGAGACTAGGGTTGCAATTATAGGGAGTTCTATATTATTTAAATTCTCATCAAATAGTAATTAATATGAAGAGTGTTCTTATTAAACGAGAAATGGATAGAAATTTCTGCTTCCTCCATGTTAATTTAAGATAACAGATATACTGTTATGTATTAATCCTTTAGCTGATAACACATTATTAGATCACTAGTTGTTATATTGTCAGTTATTAATTCTTGAAAAGAATACTGACAAAAATGAGAATATTTTTCAATTCTCTGGCATGTTGATAGTATTTATACCTCTGCTGGGAATTTTATGACGCAATACCACCATTCAAAGTAGGAAGAATTTGGCAAATTACGCAGAGACAAGTGTGGTGGTGGGTGGTGGTAGTGAGGGTGAGATACGTGTGGTGGTGGTGGTAGTGTCGGTGAGGCCAGTGTGGTTGTGAATAGTGGCAGTGACGGTGAGACAAGTGAGATGGCGGGTGGTAGTAGTGATAGGGAGATAATTGTGGTGGTGGATGGTGGTAGTGGCATTGAGACCGGTGTGGTGGAGGTGGTAGTGACGGTGAGACAAGTGTGGTGGTGGTGGTGGTGGTAGTGACAGAGAGACAAGTGTGGGGGTATTGGCGGTGAAACAAGTGTGGTGGTAGTGACGGTGGGACAGGTGTGGTTGTGGTGGTGGAAGAGAAGGAGAGACAAGTGTTGTTTTGGGTGGTGGTAGTGATGGTGAGACAAGTGTGGTAATGGAGAGACAAGTGTTGTGGTGGAAGTGATGGTGAGACAAGTGTTGTGGTGGGCTGGGGTAGTGATGGTGAGACAAGTGTGGTGGTGGAAGTGATGGTGAGACAAGTGTTGTGGTGGGCTGGGGTAGTGACGGTGAGAAAAGTGTGGTGGTGGAAGTGATGGTGAGACAAGTGTTGTGGTGGGCTGGGGTAGTGATGGTGAGAAAAGTGTGGTGGTGGTAGGTATGGCGAGACAAGTGTGGGGGTGGTGGTGGTAGTGACGGTGAGGAAAACGTTGTGGTGGTGGTTGTGTCAGTGAGACAAGTGTGGTGATGGGTGGTGGTAGTAGAGATGGTGAGACAAGTGTTGAGGTGGGTAGTGGTAGTGACCAAGACAAGTGTGGTGGTTGTGGTGGTAGTGAAGGGATGACAAGTGTGGTGGTGGGTGTAGTGACGATGAGTTATATGTTGAACCTAGTAGCCAGAACGTCGTACTCGGCCTACTATGCAAGGCCCGATTTGCCTAATAAGCCAAGTGTTCCTGAATTTATATATTTTCTTAATTTTTTTCTTTTGAAATGATAAAGCTATCCATTTCATTATGAATGAGTAAATTTGTTTATATTTGAGTTGAAACTAACTTAGATATATGACCGAACGTAACCAACCGTACCAAACCTAGCCTAACCTATCTTATCCTAACCTAAACTATCATAACTAAGTCAATAAATTATGGTCTTAATATAAAATAATAATAATAATTCAAATAAACTATTTGATGAAAAAAAGTTATTGGAAATAATGATAATCACTCGGCCTATTAGGCAAATCGGGCTTTGCATAGTAGGCCGAGAAGTGCGTTCTGGCCGAGTGACTTTTTTTATTTTCAATTGTTTCCTTTTGGTTTATTTTAAGTATTATTAATATATTATATTGGGAACAAAATTATTGATTTAGTAATGTTAGTTTAGGTTAGGTTAGGTAGGGTAGGTTAGGTTCGGTCATATATCTACGTTAGTTTTAACTCAAATATAAACAAATTAACTCATACATAATGAAATGGATAGCTTTATCATTTCATAAAAAAAAAAATTAAAAAAATATATAAATTCAGGAAAACTTGGCTTATTGGGCAAAACGGGCCTTGCATAGTAGGCCAATTACTGCGTTCTGGCGTACCTAGTAGCAAGAACGCACTTCTCGGCCTATTATGCTAGGCCCAATTTGCCTAATAGGCCGAGTGATTTTATTTTCAAAATATTGTTTCCAATTACTGGTTTTGAAATAATATTATTATATTATGTTAAGAACATAAATTATTGACTTAGTTATGTTAGTTTAGGATAGGTTAAATTAGGTTAGGTAGGGTTGGTTAGGTTCGGTTGAATATCTACGTTAGTTTTAACTAAAATTAAAATAATTTAACTCATACACAATGAAATGGATATATATATCATTTCATAAGAACAAAATTCGAAAATATTATAAATTCAGAAAAACTTGGTTTATTAGGCAAATCGGGCCTTGCGTAGTAGGCCAAGTACTGTGTTCTGGCTACTAGATAAACCATATATATATATATATATATATATATATATATATATATATATATATATATATATATATATATATATATATATATATATATATGTATATATATATATATATATATATATATATATATATATATATATATATATATATATATATATATATATATATATATATATATATATATGCCTATACTTGCATAAACCACAAGTGAAGATTAATAATCTTTGGACAACACCCACCAGTGGGACTCGAAACCCAGAAAGCACAACTACCTTCCAGTAGCTGGCATAACTAGTATGCTTTAACCCACTACACCATCAGACCTTACAAAAAAGAAGAAGATAGTTTGAAATATATATCTCAAATATCTCCATTTCCCGAAGGCACCAGATGAGTGAGGGGTCAGTCTGTATTTTTCGTCAAGCCACTGTCAATGTGAGAGAACTCGTGTCCAGCTTATAAGCCTATACTTGCATAAACCACAAGTGAAGATTAATAATCTTTGGACAACACCCACCAGTGGGACTCGAACCCAGAAAGCACAACTACCTTCCAGTAGCTGGCATAACTAGTATGCTTTAACCCACTACACCATCAGACCTTACAAAAAAGAAGTAGATAGTTCGAGATATATATCTCAAACATCTCCACTTCCCGAAGGCACCAGATGAGTGAAGGGTCAGTCTGCATTTTTCGTCAAGCCTCTGTCAATGTGAGAGAACTCGTGTCCAGCTTATAAGCCTATACTTGCATAAACCACAAGTGAAGATTAATAATCTTTGGACAACACCCACCAGTGGGACTCGAACCCAGAAAGCACAACTACCTTCCAGTAGCTGGCATAACTAGTATGCTTAAACCCACTACACCAACAGACCTTACAAAAAAGAAGTAGATAGTTCGAGATATATATCTCAAACATCTCCACTTCCCGAAGGCACCAGATGAGTGAGGGGTCAGTCTGCATTTTTCGTCAAGCCACTGTCAATGTGAGAGAACTCGTGTCCAGCTTATAAGCCTATACTTGCATAAACCACAAGTGAAGATTAATAATCTTTGGAACAACACCCACCAGTGGGACTCGAACCCAGAAAGCACAACTACCTTCCAGTAGCTGGCATAACTAGTATGCTTTAACCCACTACACCATCAGACCTTACAAAAAAGAAGTAGATAGTTCGAGATATATATCTCAAAGATCTCCACTTCCCGAAGGCACCAGATGAGTGAGGGGTCAGTCTGCATTTTTCGTCAAGCCACTGTCAATGTGAGAGAACTCGTGTCCAGCTCATAAGCCTATACTTGCATAAACCACAAGTGAAGATTAATAATCTTTGGACAACACCCACCAGTGGGACTCGAACCCAGAAAGCACAACTACCTTCCAGTAGCTGGCATAACTAGTATGCTTTAACCCACTACACCATCAGACCTTACAAAAAAGAAGTAGATAGTTCGAGATATATATCTCAAACATCTCCACTTCCCGAAGGCACCAGATGAGTGAGGGGTCAGTCTGCATTTTTCGTCAAGCCACTGTCAATGTGAGAGAACTCGTGTCCAGCTTATAAGCCTATACTTGCATAAACCACAAGTGAAGATTTATAATCTTTGGACAACACCCACCAGTGGGACTCGAACCCAGAAAGCACAACTACCTTCCAGTAGCTGGCATAACTAGTATGCTTTAACCCACTACACCATTAGACCTTACAAAAAAGAAGTAGATAGTTCGAAATATATATCTCAAAGATCTCCACTTCCCGAAGGCACCAGATGAGTGAGGGGTCAGTCTGCATTTTTCGTCAAGCCACTGTCAATGTGAGAGAACTCGTGTCCAGCTCATAAGCCTATACTTGCATAAACCACAAGTGAAGATTAATAATCTTTGGCCAACACCCACCAGTGGGACTCGAACCCAGAAAGCACAACTACCTTCCAGTAGCTGGCATAACTAGTATGCTTTAACCCACTACACCATCAGACCTTACAAAAAAGAAGTAGATAGTTCGAGATATATATCTCAAACATCTCCACTTCCCGAAGGCACCAGATGAGTGAGGGGTCAGTCTGCATTTTTCGTCAAGCCACTGTCAATGTGAGAGAACTCGTGTCCAGCTTATAAGCCTATACTTGCATAAACCACAAGTGAAGATTAATAATCTTTGGAACAACACCCACCAGTGGGACTCGAACCCAGAAAGCACAACTACCTTCCAGTAGCTGGCATAACTAGTATGCTTTAACCCACTACACCATCAGACCTTACAAAAAAGAAGTAGATAGTTCGAGATATATATCTCAAACATCTCCACTTCCCGAAGGCACCAGATGAGTGAGGGGTCAGTCTGCATTTTTCGTCAAGCCACTGTCAATGTGAGAGAACTCGTGTCCAGCTTATAAGCCTATACTTGCATAAACCACAAGTGAAGATTAATAATCTTTGGAACAACACCCACCAGTGGGACTCGAACCCAGAAAGCACAACTACCTTCCAGTAGCTGGCATAACTAGTATGCTTTAACCCACTACACCATCAGACCTTACGAAAAAGAAGTAGATAGTTCGAGATATATATCTCAAAGATCTCCACTTCCCGAAGGCACCAGATGAGTGAGGGGTCAGTCTGCATTTTTCGTCAAGCCACTGTCAATGTGAGAGAACTCATGTCCAGCTCATAAGCCTATACTTGCATAAACCACAAGTGAAGATTAATAATCTTTGGACAACACCCACCAGTGGGACTCGAACCCAGAAAGCACAACTACCTTCCAGTAGCTGGCATAACTAGTATGCTTTAACCCACTACACCATCAGACCTTACAAAAAAGAAGTAGATAGTTCGAGATATATATCTCAAACATCTCCACTTCCCGAAGGCACTAGATGAGTGAGGGGTCAGTCTGCATTTTTCGTCAAGCCACTGTCAATGTGAGAGAACTCGTGTCCAGCTCATAAGCCTATACTTGCATAAACCACAAGTGAAGATTAATAATCTTTGGACAACACCAACCAGTGGGACTCGAACCCAGAAAGCACAACTACCTTCCAGTAGCTGGCATAACTAGTATGCTTTAACCCACTACACCATCAGACCTTACAAAAAAGAAGTAGATAGTTCGAGATATATATCTCAAACATCTCCACTTCCCGAAGGCACTAGATGAGTGAGGGGTCAGTCTGCATTTTTTGTCAAGCCACTGTCAATGTGAGAGAACTCGTGTCCAGCTTATAAGCCTATACTTGCATAAACCACAAGTGAAGATTAATAATCTTTGGACAACACCCACCAGTGGGACTCGAACCCAGAAAGCACAACTACCTTCCAGTAGCTGGCATAACTAGTATGCTTTAACCCACTACACCATCAGACCTTACAAAAAAGAAGTAGATAGTTCGAGATATATATCTCAAACATCTCCACTTCCCGAAGGCACCAGATGAGTGAGGGGTCAGTCTGCATTTTTCGTCAAGCCACTGTCAATGTGAGAGAACTCGTGTCCAGCTTATAAGCCTATACTTGCATAAACCACAAGTGAAGATTAATAATCTTTGGACAACACCCACCAGTGGGACTCAATCCCAGAAAGCACAACTACCTTCCAGTAGCAGGCATAACTAGTATGCTTTAACCCACTACACCATCAGACCTTACAAAAAAGAAGTAGATAGTTCGAGATATATATCTCAAATATCTCCACTTCCCGAAGGCACCAGATGAGTGAGGGGTCAGTCTGCATTTTTCGTCAAGCCACTGTCAATGTGAGAGAACTCGTGTCCAGCTTATAAGCCTATACTTGCATAAACCACAAGTGAAGATTAATAATCTTTGGACAACACCCACCAGTGGGACTCGAACCCAGAAAGCACAACTACCTTCCAGTAGCTGGCATAACTAGTATGCTTTAACCCACTACACCATCAGACCTTACAAAAAAGAAGTTGATAGTTCGAGATATATATCTCAAACATCTCCACTTCCCGAAGGCACCAGATGAGTGAGGGGTCAGTCTGCATTTTTCGTCAAGCCACTGTCAATGTGAGAGAACTCGTGTCCAGCTTATAAGCCTATACTTGCATAAACCACAAGTGAAGATTAATAATCTTTGGAACAACACCCACCAGTGGGACTCGAACCCAGAAAGCACAACTACCTTCCAGTAGCTGGCATAACTAGTATGCTTTAACCCACTACACCATCAGACCTTACAAAAAAGAAGTAGATAGTTCGAGATATATATCTCAAACATCTCCACTTCCCGAAGGCACCAGATGAGTGAGGGGTCAGTCTGCATTTTTCGTCAAGCCACTGTCAATGTGAGAGAACTCGTGTCCAGCTTATAAGCCTATACTTGCATAAACCACAAGTGAAGATTAATAATCTTTGGACAACACCCACCAGTGGGACTCGAACCCAGAAAGCACAACTACCTTCCAGTAGCTGGCATAACTAGTATGCTTTAACCCACTACACCATCAGACCTTACAAAAAAGAAGTAGATAGTTCGAGATATATATCTCAAAGATCTCCACTTCCCGAAGGCACCAGATGAGTGAGGGGTCAGTCTGCATTTTTCGTCAAGCCACTGTCAATGTGAGAGAACTCGTGTCCAGCTTATAAGCCTATACTTGCATAAACCACAAGTGAAGATTAATAATCTTTGGACAACACCCACCAGTGGGACTCGAACCCAGAAAGCACAACTACCTTCCAGTAGCTGGCATAACTAGTATGCTTTAACCCACTACACCATCAGACCTTACAAAAAAGAAGTTGATAGTTCGAGATATATATCTCAAACATCTCCACTTCCCGAAGGCACCAGATGAGTGAGGGGTCAGTCTGCATTTTTCGTCAAGCCACTGTCAATGTGAGAGAACTCGTGTCCAGCTTATAAGCCTATACTTGCACAAACCACAAGTGAAGATTAATAATCTTTGGACAACACCCACCAGTGGGACTCGAACCCAGAAAGCATAACTACCTTCCAGTAGCTGGCATAACAAGTATACTTTAACCCACTACACCATCAGACCTTACAAAAAAGAAGTAGATAGTTCGAGATATATATCTCAAACATCTCCACTTAAAGAAGGCACCAGATGAGTGAGGGGTCAGTCTGCATTTTTCGTCAAGCCACTGTGAATGTGAGAGAACTCGTGTCCAGCTTATAAGCCTATACTTGCATAAACCACAAGTGAAGATTAATAATCTTTGGACAACACCCACCAGTGGGACTCGAACCCAGAAAGCACAACTACCTTCCAGTAGCTGGCATAACTAGTATGCTTTAACCCACTACACCATCAGACCTTACAAAAAAGAAGTAGATAGTTCGAGATATATATCTCAAACATCTCCACTTCCCGAAGGCACCAGATGAATGAGGGGTCAGTCTGCATTTTTCGTCAAGCCACTGTCAATGTGAGAGAACTCGTGTCCAGCTTATAAGCCTAAACTTGCATAAACCACAAGTGAAGATTAATAATCTTTGGGCAACACCCACCAGTGGGACTCGAACCCAGAAAGCACAACTACCTTCCAGTAGCTGGCATAACTAGTATGCTTTAACCCACTACACCATCAGACCTTACAAAAAAGAAGTAGATAGTTCGAGATATATATCTCAAACATCTCCACTTCCCGAAGGCACCAGATGAGTGAGGGGTCAGTCTGCATTTTTCGTCAAGCCACTGTCAATGTGAGAGAACTCGTGTCCAGCTAATAAGCTTATACTTGCATAAACCACAAGTGAAGATTAATAATCTTTGGACAACACCCACCAGTGGGACTCGAACCCAGAAAGCACAACTACCTTCCAGTAGCTGGCATAACTAGTATGCTTTAACCCACTACACCATCAGACCTTACAAAAAAGAAGTAGATAGTTCGAGATATATATCTCAAACATCTCCACTTCCCGAAGGCACCAGATGAGTGAGGGGTCAGTCTGCATTTTTCGTCAAGCCACTGTCAATGTGAGAGAACTCGTGTCCAGCTTATAAGCCTATACTTGCATAAACCACAAGTGAAGATTAATAATCTTTGGACAACACCCACCAGTGGGACTCGAACCCAGAAAGCACAACTACCTTCCAGTAGCTGGCATAACTAGTATGCTTTAACACACTACACCATCAGACCTTACAAAAAAGAAGTAGATAGTTCGAGATATATATCTCAAACATCTCCACTTCCCGAAGGCACCAGATGAGTGAGGGGTCAGTCTGCATTTTTCGTCAAGCCACTGTCAATGTGAGAGAACTCGTGTCCAGCTTATAAGCCTATACTTGCATAAACCACAAGTGAAGATTAATAATCTTTGGACAACACCCATCAAAGATTATTAATCTTCACTTGTGGTTTATGCAAGTATAGGCTTATAAGCTGGACACGAGTTCCCTCACATTGACAGTGGCTTGACGAAAAATGCAGACTGACCCCTCACTCATCTGGTGCCTTCGGGAAGTGGAGATGGTTGAGATATATATCTCGAACTATCTACTTCTTTTTTGTAAGGTCTGATGGTGTAGTGGGTTAAAGCATACTAGTTATGCCAGCTACTGGAAGGTAGTTGTGCTTTCTGGGTTCGAGTCCCACTGGTGGGTGTTGTCCAAAGATTATTAATCTTCACTTGTGGTTTATGCAAGTATAGGCTTATAAGCTGGACACGAGTTCTCTCACATTGACAGTGGCTTGACCAAAAATGCAGACTGACCCCTCACTCATCTGGTGCCTTCGGGAAGTGGAGATGTTTGAGATATATATCTCGAACTATCTACTTCTTTTTTGTAAGGTCTGATGGTGTAGTGGGTTAAAGCATACTAGTTATGCCAGCTACTGGAAGGTAGTTGTGCTTTCTGGGTTCGAGTCCCACTGGTGGGTGTTGTCCAAAGATTATTAATCTTCACTTGTGGTTTATGCAAGTATAGGCTTATAAGCTGGACACGAGTTCTCTCACATTGACAGTGGCTTGACGAAAAATGCAGACTGACCCCTCACTCATCTGGTGCCTTCGGGAAGTGGAGATGTTTGAGATATATATCTCGAACTATCTACTTCTTTTTTGTAAGGTCTGATGGTGTAGTGGGTTAAAGCATACTAGTTATGCCAGCTACTGGAAGGTAGTTGTGCTTTCTGGGTTCGAGTCCCACTGGTGGGTGTTGTCCAAAGATTATTAATCTTCACTTGTGGTTTATGCAAGTATAGGCTTATAAGCTGGACACGAGTTCTCTCACATTGACAGTGGCTTGACGAAAACTGCAGACTGACCCCTCACTCATCTGGTGCCTTCGGGAAGTGGAGATGTTTGAGATATATATCTCGAACTATCTACTTCTTTTTTGTAAGGTCTGATGGTGTAGTGGGTTAAAGCATACTAGTTATGCCAGCTACTGGAAGGTAGTTGTGCTTTCTGGGTTCGAGTCCCACTGGTGGGTGTTGTCCAAAGATTATTAATCTTCACTTGTGGTTTATGCAAGTATAGGCTTATAAGCTGGACACGAGTTCTCTCACATTGACAGTGGCTTGACGAAAAATGCAGACTGATACCTCACTCATCTGGTGCCTTCGGGAAGTGGAGATGTTGAGATATATATCTCGATCTATCTACTTCTTTTTTGTAAGGTCTGATGGTGTAGTGGGTTAAAGCATACTAGTTATGCCAGCTACTGGAAGGTAGTTGTGCTTTCTGGGTTCGAGTCCCACTGGTGGGTGTTGTCCAAAGATTATTAATCTTCACTTGTGGTTTATGCAAGTATAGGCTTATAAGCTGGACACGAGTTCTCTCACATTGACAGTGGCTTGACGAAAAATGCAGACTGACCCCTCACTCATCTGGTGCCTTCGGGAAGTGGAGATGTTTGAGATATATATCTCGAACTATCTACTTCTTTTTGGTAAGGTCTGATGGTGTAGTGGGTTAAAGCATACTAGTTATGCCAGCTACTGGAAGGTAGTTGTGCTTTCTGGGTTCGAGTCCCACTGGTGGGTGTTGTCCAAAGATTATTAATCTTCACTTGTGGTTTATGCAAGTATAGGCTTATAAGCTGGACACGAGTTCTCTCACATTGACAGTGGCTTGACGAAAATGCAGACTGACCCCTCACTCATCTGGTGCCTTCGGGAAGTGGAGATGTTTGAGATATATATCTCGAACTATCTACTTCTTTTTTGTAAGGTCTGATGGTGTAGTGGGTTAAAGCATACTAGTTATGCCAGCTACTGGAAAGTAGTTGTGCTTTCTGGGTTCGAGTTCCACTGTTGGGTGTTGTCCAAAGATTATTAATCTTCACTTGTGGTTTATGCAAGTATAGGCTTATAAGCTGGACACGAGTTCTCTCACATTGACAGTGGCTTGACGAAAAATGCAGACTGACCCCTCACTCATCTGGTGCCTTCGGGAAGTGGAGATGTTTGAGATATATATCTCGAACTATCTACTTCTTTTTTGTAAGGTCTGATGGTGTAGTGGGTTAAAGCATACTAGTTATGCCAGCTACTGGAAGGTAGTTGTGCTTTCTGGGTTCGAGTCCCACTGGTGGGTGTTGTCCAAAGATTATTAATCTTCACTTGTGGTTTATGCAAGTATAGGCTTATAAGCTGGACACGAGTTCTCTCACATTGACAGTGGCTTGACGAAAAATGCAGACTGACCCCTCACTCATCTGGTGCCTTCGGGAAGTGGAGATGTTGAGATATATATCTCGATCTATCTACTTCTTTTTTGTAAGGTCTGATGGTGTAGTGGGTTAAAGCATACTAGTTATGCCAGCTACTGGAAGGTAGTTGTGCTTTCTGGGTTCGAGTCCCACTGGTGGATGTTGTCCAAAGATTATTAATCTTCACTTGTGGTTTATGCAAGTATAGGCTTATAAGCTGGACACGAGTTCTCTCACATTGACAGTGGCTTGACGAAAAATGCAGACTGACCCCTCACTCATCTGGTGCCTTCGGGAAGTGGAGATGTTTGAGATATATATCTCGAACTATCTACTTCTTTTTGGTAAGGTCTGATGGTGTAGTGGGTTAAAGCATACTAGTTATGCCAGCTACTGGAAGGTAGTTGTGCTTTCTGGGTTCGAGTCCCACTGGTGGGTGTTGTCCAAAGATTATTAATCTTCACTTGTGGTTTATGCAAGTATAGGCTTATAAGCTGGACACGAGTTCTCTCACATTGACAGTGGCTTGACGAAAAATGCAGACTGACCCCTCACTCATCTGGTGCCTTCGGGAAGTGGAGATGTTTGAGATATATATCTCGAACTATCTACTTCTTTTTTGTAAGGTCTGATGGTGTAGTGGGTTAAAGCATACTAGTTATGCCAGCTACTGGAAGGTAGTTGTGCTTTCTGGGTTCGAGTCCCACTGGTGGGTGTTGTCCAAAGATTATATATATATATATATATTATTAAATATGACCGAAAAAGTAAGATTAATAATTCTAACACGAATTTTCTCAATCTTTCGTACATTTCTTTTCACTGTTGGAGGTAATTAAAAAATCAATTCTCCATTATTCATTTTTATTTCTAGTCTGACGCGACACTTGAGCTCGTTTCGTAAAACTTATTACATTTACAAAGACTTTACACATACACAAATGAAAAGAACTTACACATCTCCGATTTGTTTATATCTACATTTTAGTGAGGTGGATGGGGTGAGGTGGTTTTAATAGGGTATTAAATTCATCAACACAAGACAGAACACGAAACAATGGGTATTGAATGGAAGTGATTGTAGAAAGCCTATTGGTCCATATTTCTTAATGCTTCTATATTGGAGCGGAGTCTTGAGGTGGGTAGAATATAGTTGTGCATTAATTGGCTGTTGATTGCTGGTGTTGACTTCTTAATGTGTAGCGCCTCGCAAACGTCAAGCCGCCTGCTATCGCTGTATTTATCGATGATTTCTGTGTTGTTTACTAGGATTTCTCTGGCGATGGTTTGGTTGTGGGAAGAGATTATATGTTCCTTACTGGAGCCCTGTTGCTTATGCATCGTTAAACGCCTAGAAAGAGATGTTGTTGTCTTGCCTATATACTGGGTTTTTTGGAGTTTACAGTCCCCAAGAGGGCATTTGACGGCATAGACGACGTTGGTCTCTTTTAAAGCGTTCTGCTTTGTGTCTGGAGAGTTTCTCATGAGTAGGCTGGCCGTTTTTCTGGTTTGATAGTAAATAGTCAGTTGTATCCTCTGATTTTTGTCTGTAGGGATAACGTTTCTATTAACAATATCTTTCAGGACCCTTTCCTCCGTTTTATGAGCTGTGGAAAAGAAGTTCCTGTAAAATAGTCTAATAGGGGGTATAGGTGTTGTGTTAGTTATCTCTTCAGAGGTTGCATGGCGTTTTACTTTCCTTCTTATGATGTCTTCGACGAAACCATTGGAAAAGCCGTTGTTGACTAGGAC
Source organism: Procambarus clarkii (assembly GCF_040958095.1). Lineage (NCBI taxonomy): Eukaryota > Metazoa > Arthropoda > Malacostraca > Decapoda > Cambaridae > Procambarus > Procambarus clarkii. The sequence goes on from NW_027189132.1 coordinate 5,123,130, forward strand.
CTGCCTTACCCTACAGAGTTCTTCGTCGACTTGCTTCCATTCTGAGCTGTGGCTGAGAGCACGGTCGACATATGCGTTAACAACACTCCTCTTGTACCTGTCTGGGCAGTCGCTGTTGGCATTTAGGCACATTCCTATGTTCGTTTCCTTAGTGTAGACTGCAGTGTGGAAACCTTTTTTTCCATGACTGTTACATCTAGAAAGGGCAGATTCCCATCCTTTTCCATCTCGTAAGTGAAACGCAGCACGGAACTCTGCTCAAATGCCTCCTTCAGCTCCTGCTGATGTCCGACATCAGGTACCTGTGTAAAAATGTTGTCAACATACCTGCAGTATATGGCCGGTTTCAAGTTCATGTCGACTAAGTCTTTTTGCTCGATGGTACCCATGTAGAAGTTTGCAAACAGGACACCTAGGGGAGAACCCATGGCGACCCCATCTACTTGCTTATGTATGTGCCCATCCGGGCTCAAGAAGGGTGCCTCTTTAGTACAAGCTTGGAGTAGTTTCCTTAGAATATTTTCTGGTATGTCAGGAGGATTACAGGCTGGATCACGATACACTCTGTCGGCTATCATCCCGATTGTCTCGTCCACAGGTACGTTGGTGAACAGTGATTCTACATCCAACGAGGCTCTTATCCCTGTAGCCCGTGTGCCCCGCAGTAAGTCAACAAATTCCTTTGGAGACTTCAGGCGTAAGGCGCAAGGGACATAAGGGGTCAGCAGGCCGTTGAGTCGCTTCGCCAGTCTGTACGTGGGTGTGGGTATCTGGCAAATGATTGGCCGAAGTGTGTTTCCAGGCTTGTGTGTCTTGTGTGCCAGAAAAACGGCCAGCCTACTCATGAGAAACTCTCCAGACACAAAGCAGAACGCTTTAAAAGAGACCAACATCGTCTATGCCTTCAAATGCCCTCTTGGGGACTGTAAGCTCCAAAAAACCCAGTATATAGGCAAGAGAACAACATCTCTTTCTAGGCGTTTAACGATGCATAAGCAACAGGGCTCCATTGAGGAACATATAATCTCTTCCCACAACCAAACCATCGCCAGAGAAATCCTAGTAAACAACACAGAAATCATCGATAGGTACAGCGATAGCAGGCGGCTTGACGTTTGCATGGCACTACACATTAAGAAGTCAACACCAGCAATCAACAGCCAATTAATGCACAACTATATTCTACCCACCTCAAGACTCCGCTCCAATATAGAAGCATCAAGAAATATGGACCAATAGACTTTCTACAATCACTTCCATTCAATACCCATTGTTTCGTTTTCTGTCTTGTGTTGATGAATTTAATACCCTATTAAAACCACCTTACCCCATCCACCTCACTCAAATGTAGATATAAACCAATCGGAAATGTGTAAGTTCTATTCAGTTGTGTATGTGTAAACTAAAGTCTTTGAAAATGTAATAAGTTTTACGAAACGCGCTCAAGTGTCACGTCACACTAGAAATAAAAATGAATTTTGGAGAATTGATTTTTGAATTACCACCAACAGTGAAAAGAAATGTACGAAAGATTGAGAAAATTCGTGTTAGAATTATTAATCTTACTTTTTCGGTCATATTTAATAATATATGTCTACAGGAAAGACTGCTGCCAAAATAAACTAATATATATATATATATATATATATATATATATATATATATATATATATATATATATATATATATATATATATATATATATATATATATATATATATATATATATATATATATATATATATATATATATATATATATATATATATATATATATATATATATATATATATATATTGGTGTATACTGGCAGCAGGTTTTCTTTCAAACATGTTTCATTGAATATGACCGCATATTCTGTATTTATTATTTTCTGGTTTAGGGCTTCTATCTCTCTAACTATTTTCTTAGCATCAGGGCTTAATTGAAATATGAGTTCTCCAAAACTCATTTTCGTACTTTTAAGGTGAAGAAAAGAAGTGATTTACTATAGAGTGTATTACACTTATTTGTATAATTTGCACGACGTTTCGAACCTCCATGGTTCATTCTCAAGTGAACAGATCTTACAATACTAGTTGATTTTATACCCGCATTAGGTCAGGTGATAATACAATGAAGGTGAAAACATGGGGGGATACATAAGGGATAAACATAGGGGCTCCAGAAGGCTTATTGGCCCATACGAGGCATCTCCTATCTAAACACAAAGATTAATCCAGTGTAATTGGCCTGTTATGTTGGACATTGTCTTCTGTGTTGGCATCGATATGTTCTTGTCTTGTCCTTACTCTCATGGTGGGTAGAGTAAATAGTTCCGTGATTTGGGTGTTCATGGTAGGTCGCTCTATTCTTATGTGAATTGCCTCAAGAATTTGTAATCTTCTTGAATCTTGGGTTTTGTCTATTATGCAAGTATTCTTGTTCAACATTTCTCTTGTTAGAGTAATGTCATGGGCTTGTCTCATGTGATTCCTAGGGGCACCAGATTGAAGATGGCATGTCAAACGCCTCGTCAGCTTGGTCGACGTCATACCTATGTACTTACATTGAAGGTTACATCCTTCGTGGGGGCAAGTGTACATGTATACAACGCTTGACTGCTGTAGAGGGTTCTCCGTCGGCTTCGGACTGTTTTTGATAAGGAGTTCGGAAGTCTTCTTGGTTTTGTAGAATATTATCAGGTTTATGTTTTGGTTAGGAGTAGTGCTTTTTACTCCTTTACGGATTATTTCTTTCATTATTCTTTCCTCTTTTATATGTTCACTGTGCATGGTTGATTTGTAATATAATTTTATTGGGGGTGTTGTGGTTTCTGTTCTAGGTTCTGAATTATACCAACGGTCCAAGTGTCTTCTTATAGCAGCGTTTATTTCCGCGTTGCTATATCCATTGTTCACCAATACCTGAGTTACTCTTTCAAACTCTCTACTCACGTTGCTCCATTCAGAGCAGTGGGTAAGCGCTCGACGAATATAAGCATTGAGAACACTGGCTTTGTATCTTTGGGGGCACTCACTTCTACCGTTCAGGCATAATCCTATGTTGGTGGGCTTGGTATATACGTTGGTGCTTAAAGAGGTTCCTGTTTTTGTTATTAGTACATCCAAGAATGGCAGACTGTTATTTTCACTATTTTCATGTGTAAATCGGAGTACTGACTCTCTCTCTAGGTGTCTTTTTAGGTCAATTAGTTCATCTGAGTCGTTTACTATTACGAATATGTCATCTACATAACGGCAGTATACAGTTGGTTTTTGTCTGCTACTGAAGACCCTATCTTCGATGGTTCCCATATAAAAATTATATATATATATATATATATATATATATATATATATATATATATATATATATATATATATATATATATTTATATATATATATATATATATATATATATATATATATATATATATATATATATATATATATATATATTGTGACGATAATCTCTCTCAAGAGAGATTGAGCCTGCTCTTCTCTACATGAAGTTATGTTTATTATTCAAGATTAAGATGCTACCTTCAAGATATGTCTCTCAGCAGCGCAAAACGTTTTGACTAGGAGGCAAAACGTATCCAAGACTCACCCCCCCTACTCCACTCCCTCCACGCCGGCTCGTCATGAACCAGCCAACTACCCTTCCCAGCCTGCCTGCTCCTGATTGGTGACTCGCCGACTGCACACCTGCACGTTGCACCTCCGCGCCCTCTACCTGAGTCGTGTATGGGCTTGGTCCAGCCATTGAAGTCAGAATATCCTTGTGCTCTCAAGCAGTGAACAACTAACTGATATACGCTGTCTATCAGCTGGATGTTTCTCAGCTAGCGCTAATATTCTCAACACCTAATTATTTTTCACCTTTAAACGTTATATTATTGTAGAGTAACTTCATCCCTATTATTCATTTATGTTATATTGTTTTTGACTTGTTCTTTTGCACTGTACATTGCCAAGGGATTGTCTTTGCTTATATATGTTTTCTAGATTAATTAAAGTTTCATTGTTAATATTTTGTGTTTTGCATGTCTTCCCTTACTTTACCACAGACAGAAAACAGGCAAGCAGTCTATCTTTTTTTTTGTAAGTGTGACTAGGCATTGACACCTGCCATTGGAAGACTGCTGAACATCTACACTCCAATACTTTCCCGTCACATTTTTTTTTTTTTTTTTTTTTTTTTTTTTTTTTGAGATATATACAAGAGTTGTTACATTCTTGTACAGCCACTAGTACGCGTAGCGTTTCGGGCAAGTCCTTAATCCTATGGTCCCTGGAATACGATCCCCTGCCGCGAAGAATCGTTTTTTCATCCAAGTACACATTTTACTGTTGTGTTAAACAGAGGCTACAGTTAAGGAATTGCGTCCAGTAAATCCTCCCCGGCCAGGATACGAACCCATGACATAGCGCTCGCGGAACGCCAGGCGAGTGTCTTACCACTACACCACGGAGACTGCTGAATTTAATGGGGGCCTGTGCACGGAGCTTCACTCAGGTACTAGTACCAGAACGTCAATTTGTGGTAAGCGTACTTGGCTTTGATACAGTTGTTTTTCAATATTTTCATTACTTTTAATATTTATATGGTGCTGTGTGTATTGTGCATTCCGAGAGTAGCATATAGTGAGTGTTGAATAACTTTGGATTACGTGGTGACTGAAGGCCTCAATCATTCTCTTAATTGGTCATCCCTCCCTCCGTGTTATTACTCGTGTTTTCCACCTTTTGTCCCTAGGATATTTCTCAATCTCAGACAGATCATCATTTTGGGTACCCTGGTACTTTGGTTTGTCTTCGGGTCAAAGCACCCTATCTTCTGCAATCCGACCGAAGGAGGATAAAGAGGGCCAAAGTTCCTCTAGCACGGACTACGTTGCTGAGTTGGGACCTCAGCAGCAGTTCTCGTCACCAGTTGACACTCGCCCCCCTACACGTCGGTCAGAGATGATGATATTTACTTAGGTAGGGAATTAGCTTTTTTTTTTCAGAGCACAAAGTTCGCTAATTCTGTAAGTATCATATTTCATTTAGTGGGAAAACCCTTGCTTCTATCCTATAGAGACTCGGCAAGGTATGCCTACATTCTTGGACTACCTTATTCACTTTTGGAACGATTAAATGTTTCATTTGTTTTAGAAACTTAGTTTCATTTATTTAGTAGGATTTTCTTGCCCTTATTCTCTTACATTGAGTACCGGGTACAAGATTTCCTGCGCTTTTGATTGACTAATCATTTACCATTCTAAAATTAACATTAATTGTTAAATATTAAATTCCACAGGATAGTTACCAGTTGCCACGTTATCCTGTTACTGACACTGACCTTATCACAAGTATTCGTTGTGCATTTATTTGCTATTTTTCACCATGTTTCGTCTCCCAGCTTTTCGTAACGATCCAGCAGGTGAAATAGGAACCTTAAGTCGTGCCAAGAGGACCGAATTACAAACTCTTGCACACGAGTATCAACTAGATGTACCTCATAGAGCCAACAAAAATTAATTGCATAACTTAATAATGGATCACCTCTTAGATGAAGGGAAGATTGACTCTGAAACTCCAGATAAACATGATCTGGCAACTATAAAACTCAAGCTCGAACTTGCAAAACTCGAGCGGGAGCAACAGCAAGAAGCTATGCACATGAGAGAAAGAGAGGCTGAACTGGCGAAAGAAGACCTCCAGATGAGGGAAAGAGAAGCTGCAATGAGGAAAGAAGAGCAAGAACGTGAAATGGCCCTATTCAGAGAGAGTGAGCGAATATAGCTTGAAGCAAAACAACGCCACCTGCAGATACAACCCGAGCATGACAAACAGCAAGCGGATTTGGCTATAGAATGTCGTCAACGAGAACTCACGTTGGAAACTACACACCACACTCAGCGCCAACAAGCTACCGCTAGTCTTCCAGTAAGTTTCAATGTCTCTCATGCAAGTAAGTTAATGCCACCATTCGTTGAGACAGAGATTGATGTCTTTTTCACCACTTTTGAGACCCTAGCTAATAAACTTAGCTGGCCTGCAGATCAATGGTCTACCCTTCTCAGAGTGCATCTTACAGGTAGAGCTGCAGTTACTCTCAGTACCTTAGCGTCTGAGAATGACTACCAGACCCTGAAGCAAGCAGTGTTGGATGCCTACCTTCTCTCCACCGAAAGCTACAGACGAAAATTCCGTGATCATCTAAAGGCAAGTCCCACCACCTTTCTAGAATTTGCCAATACCAAGAAAAGATATTTCATGAAATGGCTGGAAGCAGCACATGTCTCTACATTTACAGAGCTCGTCAACCTCATGCTAGTTGAGGAATTCTTGAGACGTGTTCCCCCTTCCGTCCGTTTATATTTAGCAGATAAAGAAGAAACCGACTACATCAAATGTGCGAAATCAGCTGACACCTACAGCCTCATCCACCGGCTGACACCATCACCACCTCCCAGTAAGAAGGCTTGATATAGTTATGATAAAGTGAGTACAGATCAAGCAAGCTCTCAATTGTATTGTAAGTATTGCAAACTCTATGGACATACCATAGATAGATGTGGGAAAGCTCAGTACAAAGGCAATGGAACAGCTAAACCCAAACCGACTCCTCCTAAGTCCGGTAAGCCTGTGATGAATGTTGATGTTCCTATTAATGATCTTTCTCTCTTCAGCAAAACCTGAATCCTGGAACTGTCTCTACCAACGGTACAGATTAGGAGGGACGTTTCAAATTGAAGATCTTGAGGGACACAGCGGCTCTTCAGTCCATAATATTGAAATCAGCTGTGCCTAACATTACCTACACCGGGGAAAACGTCCTTATCACTGACCTCACTGCTACCACTCCGTAGCCACTCGCCAGAGTCCACCTGGATTGTCCTTTTGTGACCGGTGAAGTCCAAGTCGCCATCAGGGATAAGCCTTTTCCCATGTCTGGAGTGCAACTTCTCCTGGGCAACGACTTGGCAGAAGATCTGCAACCGTCCAACCTGACCATCATGGACAAACCCCAGGTGTGTAACTCTGTAATGGATAATCCCATCTTTGAATATGTTTCAGCAGAGGTCCAAGAAAGTGATGAAGTTTCTCCTCCGGTTTGGGTGACCACCCGTGCACAAGCTGCTCGCCCGCAACCAGCAGACTCTACTGCTACCGCTGTCCCTCAAGACCCTTATATATATATATATATATATATATATATATATATATATATATATATATATATATATATATATATACAACTTTAGAACACTTTCCCACCAGGAGACTCGAACCCTAGCCAGCACAGAAGCCTTCCAGCAACTGGCATAACAGGTACGCCTTAACCCTCTGCTGTGGTGCAGAGGGTTAAGGCGTACCTGTTATGCCAGTTGCTGGAAGGCTTCTGTGCTGGCTAGGGTTCGAGTCTCCTGGTGGGAAAGTGTTCTAAAGTTGTATACTTAACTCTCGTGTTTAGGAGAGTTGTGCCATATATATATATATATATATATATATATATATAAATATATATATATATATATATATATATATATATATATATATATATATATATATATATATATATATATATATATATATATATATATATATATTAGTATATTTTGGTAGCAGTATTTCCTGTAGACATATATTATTAAATATGACCGAAAAAGTAAAATTAATAATTCTAACACGAATTTTCTCGATCTTTCTAATGTTTCTTTTCACTGTTGATGGTAATTGAAAAATCAATTCTCCAAAATTCATTTTTATTTCTAGTCTGACGCGACACTTGAACGCGTTTCGTAATAACTTATTATATTTTAAAAGACTTTTAGTTTACACACACACAACTATTACCTGCAAACACTAAGCAGATTTCTTACTTATGCTATGATTTAAACAGCTTTCATTTTTCATTTTATACCCGCATTTTGGGTGAAGTGATATGTTACAACAGTTTTGGATGAGGTGAACAAAACTTTCAACACAGGATAGAACACGAAACAATGGGTTACCTGGTTGATACCTGGTAGATGGGGTTCTGGGAGTTCTTCTACTCCCCAAGTGACTTGTGAGAGTTTGGTCCACTAGGCTGTTGCTTGGAGCGGCCCGGAGGCCCACATACCCACCACAGCCCGGTTGGTCCGGCACTCCTTGGAGGAATAAATCTAGTTTCCTCTTGAAAATGTCCACGGTTGTTCCGGCAATATTTCTTATGCTTGCTAGGAGGACGTTGAACAACCGCGGACCTCTGATGTTTATACAGTGTTCTCTGATTGTGCCTATGGCACCTCTGCTCTTCACTGGTTCTATTCTACATTTTCTTCCATATCGTTTACTCCAGTACGTTGTTATTTTACTGTGTAGATTTGGTACTTGGCCCTCCAGTATCTTCCAGGTGTATATTATTTGATATCTCTCTCGTCTTCTATCTAGTGATTCCATTTGGAGGGCTTTGAGACGATCCCAATAATTTAGGTGCTTTATTGCGTCTATGCGTGCATTATATGTTTTCTGTATTCCCTCTATTTCAGCAATCTCTCCTGCTCTGAAGGGGGAAGTGAGTACTGAGCAGTACTCAAGACGAGATAACACAAGTGACTTGAAGAGTACAACCATTGTGATGGGATTCCTGGATTTGAAAGTTCTTGTAATCCATCCTATCATTTTTCTGGCTGTCGCAATATTTGCTTGGTTATGCTCCTTAAACGTTAGGTCGTCAGACATTATTATTCCCAAATCCTTTACATGCTGTTTTCCTACTATGGGTACATTTGATTGTGTTTTGTACTCTGTATTATATTTAAGGTCCTCATTTTTACCGTACCTGAGTACCTGGAATTTAGCACTGTTAAACATCATGTAATTTTCTGATGCCCAGTCAAAAACTTTATTAATATTAGCTTGAAGTTTTTCATTGTCTTCAGCCGAGGTAATTTTCATACTGATTTTTGTGTCATCTGCAAAGGATGATACGAAGCTGTGACTTGTATTTTTGTCTATATCTGATATGAGAATAAGGAAAAGCAGCGGTGCAAGGACTGTACCCTGAGGAACAGATCTTTTAACTGCACTTGGACTAGATTTTATATGGTTGACCGTTACTCGCTGAGTCCTATTTCACAGAAAACTGAGTATCCAGCGTCCTACTTTACCGGTTATTCCCATTGACTTCATTTTGTGTGCTATCACGCCATGGTCACATTTATCGAAAGCCTTTGCGAAGTCCGTGTATATCACATCAGCATTCTGTTTTTCTTCTAATGCCTCAGTGACTTTGTCGTAGTGCTCAAGTAGCTGTGAGAGGCACGATCTTCCCGCTCGAAATCCATGTTGGCCTGGGTTGTGAAGGTCATTGGTCTCCATGAAATTGGTGACCTGACTCCTAATCACTCTCTCAAATACTTTTATGATGTGCGATGTTAGTGCAACTGGTCTATAATTTTTTGCCAATGCTTTGCTCCCTCCGTTGTGTAGAGGGGCTATGTCTGCTACTTTAAGTGCATCTGGTATCTCCCCCGTGTCCAAGCTCTTCCTCCACACTATACTGAGTGCCTGTGCTACCGGCACTTTGCATTTCTTTATAAATATTGAATTCCACGAGTCTGGACCTGGGGCCGAGTGCATGGGCATGTTTTCAATTTCTCTTTCAAAATTCAGTGCGCTCGTGTTTATATCAGTTATATATACAGGGGTTTGAATATCCCGCATAAAGAAATTGTCTGGATCTTCCACCTTCATGTTGTTTATTGGAGTGCTAAACATGTCCTCATACTGCTTTTTTAGGATTTCACTAATTTCTTTGTCATCCTCCGTGTATGAACCTTCACTTGTACGAATAGGTCCAATGCTGGCAGTGGTTTTTGCTTTTGATTTCGCATATGAGAAGAAATATTTTGGATTTTTCTTTATTTCCTGAATTGCTTTCTGTTCTAACTGCCTTTCTTCAGTTTCATATGAGTGTTTCAATTTCCGCTCGATTTCTTCAATCTCCCTATTTAAATTATTCCTTCTTAGACGGGAAATTCGTGTATGCATAAGCAGTTCCGTTATTTTTTTCCTGCGTTTATAGTGTCGTCTGCGTTCTCTTTCTACGTTAGATCTCTTTCTGGCTTTCCTGAAAGGAACATGTTTCAGACAGACTTGATACGCTTCTGAAGTCAGTTTTTCTATTTCTTCTGTAGGACTTGTATTACTTAGAACAGGTCCCCATGGAATGTTTGTAAGTTCCCTTTTATTATCTCCCAGTCTATAATTTTATTATTAAAATTGAATTTACTGAATAGCCCCTCTCGCTTTATCAACGTTTTATACTTATACACAATGTACCCAACATGAACTTGAGTCCTGGCTTTGTTGCTGTGGACTCTTCCCTTTCACAGTATATACTCAAATGCTCTAATCTTTCTAACAAACGTGACTTAACATAAGCTTACCCCTTCCATTTATCTTTCTTTCTCTTTCCTTTTCTTTCTCTCTTCTCCCTTTTTCTGTTCATTGTATTCTCCTACGCTCCCTTGCTATCCTCTTCTTATTCCTATTACTATCTCCTTCGGTGGTTATAGGAGCTGCCTCGTATGGGCCAATAGGCCTTCTGCAGTTCTCATTATTACGACTATCCCCTACACCTTACTTTCCTCCTCAGCTCTCTCTTGCCTATTTATTGCCTGTCCCTACCTCCTCATCACAATCGACTTGAGAATGGTCCAGGACGGACCGAAACGTCGTCGTCCCTTCAAATTTCTAGTGTGTGGTCTGGTCAACATACTTCAGCCATGGTATTGTGACTCATCGCCTGCATCAACGTATTAGGTCTATTCTGAGTATTGATGGTCGTTTGCACTTCAATGAGCTTGTGATCTGAGTATGTGGTATCTGATATCGTAATGTCTCTGATAATGTCTTCATTGTTCGTAAAGACCAGATCTAGAATATTTTCATTTCTCGTTGGCTCCGATATCTGCTGATTGAGTGAATATTTGTCACAGAATCTAAGTAGTTCTCTAATCTGTGGTTGGTTAGGCCCTGATAGATTTCCTGGTATAATATTATTGTTTGCTATTTTCTACCTGAGACTAGGCAAGTTGAAGTCATCTAGGAAGATAATATCAGGTATCAGGTTCTCCAAATTATCAAGGCTATTCTCTATTTTGCTTATCTGTTCTGTGAATTCCTCAGCCGTTGCATCTGGCGGTTTGTATATTAGAATAATCACTAAATTTATTTTCTCTATTTTTAATCCCAGTACCTCTACCACCTCATTTGTAACGTTTAGGAGCTCCGAGCATACAAGGTCTTCCCTAATATACAGACCCACTCCTCCATGTGACCTAATTTTCCTATCACACCTGTATAGGTTATATCCTGGAATCCAGATCTCACTGTCCAACAATTCCCCTGCATGGGTTTCTGTGAAAGCTCCAAATACTGCATTTGACTCCGTGAGGAGGCCATTTATGAACTGTACTTTGTGGTTTGTTCTAGTTTTCAGTCCTTTTATGTTGGCAAAGATGAATGAGGCTACTCTATTAGTGATAGTTTGAATGGGAGACTTTTTCGGCAAGCCCATTATTCGTGGACATAATTAGTTTGTTCAGACCAGTACTGATTGTTGTAGGGCAGTTGTCTGTCGTAGTTGTAGGGCAGTTGTCTGTCGTAGTTGTAGTTCCCTTTCGGTGGGTAATTGTATCTGTAATTCTGGAATGCAAGTGGATCTGGCATCCAGTTCCATACCCTCTCCATGCTGCTTCTTTTGAATTCTCTGCCGGTCTGGTATAAAAAATGTATAGAGTTTCCTCCAAATTCATTATCCTGCTTGCCACTCTTTATGTAGCTTTCGGTGCCTTTCACGTGAAAGTGTGGGCAGCTGAGGTCATAGCATTTTCTGTCCTCCAGTGAGGTTTGGCACATGTCAGGATGGAAAAACCTACATATTGATCCAAATCGACACTCACCTTTCCTAAGCATATTTAAACATTTTTGGGGATGTTGGTAACTGCATTCTAATCCTTTCTTATTACCAGCGTATCTATGTCTGCATATGCCCTTTGCATAAAATTTGCATAAGTCTGTCCTTCTGTTCTGAATTGCTCTATCGGGAACCGTCGTAGTGTCTGTACCTATCGAGCTGTCAGTGCTGTATGGTACACTTTCTAGTTTACTGTCATCTACATCCTGGCCTACTGAGTCAGAGTTTACAACTTCCTGAGTTTCAGCCTCAGTTTCATCCCTGACTATAGCCTCCGCCCCTTGTATATTAGAATTGTTGTTCCTTTCCCACTCCTTCTGGATGGCTGGTAGGCTTCCAATGAGTGATGTTTTCCGATCATGCGTCATGTTATCTAGAAGGTTTTTTAGGATATTCCAAGCTGGCAGGTCATTTTTACACACCAAGAGCAAGTGACCAGCTCTCAGTGCCGTAGTGTTACTCACTCCTGTATAAGCCGAACGGAATCTAGTCTTACAGATATAACATTCAATTCCCGTTACCTTCGTCTTTAGGAGTTGTTACAGTGGCCACAAATTGAAGGTAAGAATGGAAGTAATTGCAGACGGCCTATTGGCTAATATTTCTTGATGTTTCTATATTGGAGTGGAGTCTTGAAGTGGATAGAATATAGTTGTGCATTAATTGGCTGTTGATTGCTGGTGTTGACTTCTTGATGTGTAGTGCCTCACAGATGTCAAGCCGCCAGCTATCGCTGTATCTATCGATGATTTCTGTGTTGTTTGCTAAGATTTCTCTGGTGATGGTTTGGTTGTGGGAGAGATTATATGTTCCTTAATGGAGCCCTGTTGCTTATGCATCGTTAATCGCCTGGAAAGAGATGTTGTTGTCTTGCCTATATACTGTGTTTTTTGAGGCTTACAGTCCCCATGAGGGCATTTGAAGGCATAGACGACGTTGGTCTCTTTTAAAGCGTTCTGCTTTGTGTCTGGAGAGTTTCTCATGAGTAGGCTGGCTGTTTTTTTGGTTTTATAGTAAATCGTCAGTTGTATCTTCTGATTTTTGTCTGTAGGGATAAGTCTCCATACTCGCATCGAGCAACACCTCGACATCGTCACAGACCGACATCACCTCAGCACTGAAACAAGGATAATCAAGAAACTAACAACGTTATATGGAGGACCTATGGCAATTCCACGACCAAGAGACGACTTCCTGAACCTTGCAGGAATCAACCTCACTGAGGACCAAGTCACTCTCCTAAATATGGGTATAAACTGTCACGTTATGTCCAGACCGAGTGAGATGGCCCGGAAAGTAGAGTTGGAGATTCTGTTGGACGACATATTCGACCTCGAGACACAAAAGAAGGTCACCACCAAAGACACCTTACAAGCAGAACTTATTGCGGAAGGAGGAAAGAATCGAGGCAACTACAGAAGCACCATACTGTCCCTTGAGCTCAAAGCGGCAGCTAAGAGCCTTCGTGAGAACAAGGAAATAGTTGTCAGGAGAGGTGACAAGTCGCCAATATTCGTAATTCTTAAAAAAGACGAATATCTGGCGAAAATGAACCTCAAACTCTCTGACCAAACTAAATTCCAAAGGGTAATGAAGAACACTACAGCCGAATTGAAAGCAAAGGTCAACAAATTGATCGAAACTGTGAACGCCAAGAAATCCGGACTCCACCTGCCAAAGATTATTGGGGAATATAAACCTGGATACGCGTATGGGAATGTCAAGACACATAAGCCTGGAAACCCACTTCAGCCAATCATCAGCCAGATACCCACACCCATGTACAGACTGGCGTAACGACTCAACGGCTTGCTGACTCCTTATGTCCCTTGTGCCTTCAGCCTGAAGTCTCCAAAGGAATTTGTTGACTTACTGCGGGGAACACTGGCCACAGGGATAAGAGCCTTGTTGGACGTAGAATCACTGTTTACCAACATATTATAACTGTAATACGTTGGAATGTAATACATTCAGAATGTAATACAATCCAATGTATTGGAATGTATTACAACTCTGTTAGCCCACTTGAATGACAGACCAGGAATGCTGATATTCCTGGACCTCGAAAAAGCCTTTGAACTGGCTAGCGCCCCAGCTATTCTCTGCGTCCTCATTGACAAAGAGGTCAGAGGCAACCTGCTCTCCTGGACCAAAAACTGTCTCATAAACAGAGAAGCAAGAGTAAAACTTCATGGCACAGTCTCTGAGTACAAAAGACATGAAAATGGTACACCACAAGGAGGTATTCTCAGCCCTCTTCTCTTCAACTATTTAGTGGAGAGAATAATGAGGTTGAAACTTCCACATCACTGCAGGCTGCTAAACTATGTGGACGACTTTGTCATCATCATAAAAGGAAGGGATGCGGCGCGCCTTGCACCCAAATGCTTAGACTGCATCAGTAAAGAGGCAAAACAGATTGGGATCAAACTCAACCCCTCAAAGTCAAAGACCATGCCCATAAAAATAGCAAAGCCCAATATCTAACTCACATTACCGGGTCAACCAATTGAATGGGTGGACACCTATCAGTATCTAGGAATCATCCTGGACACACACATGAATTTTAATGCTGAGGTCACTTACTTGAGACAGCGAACTGTGGCCCGGACGGCAATCCTCAGATCGCTAACCTCCCTTTCTGGAGGAGCCAATCTGCAAGTCCTTCGCACATATTATGTACAGGCAGTTAGATCAGTGATCGATTATGCCGCACCTGCACTCACAAATCTATCACACCAACAGTGGAAAAAGCTTGAAGTTGCCCAAAACAATGCTATGAGAGCCGCACTGGGAGCCCCCATGTGGACCAGGCTTGAAACTCTTAGACTGGAGACGGGTTTGTCCTCTCTACAAGAAAGAATATCACAAAGGACAGCTACAATTGTCAGTAAGATAATTATTTCTTCTGATCCAATCCCAGTACGGCAGGCCTTGGTGGTTGGACTAGGCCAAAACAATGGAAACTCTTGGGTTGCAAGAGCAGGAAAAGTCGTAAACAGACTACATTTAAAAAACATGATTCTTGATAGAGAGGGTGATTATCCACACCCAAATTACACTCCTTCCGCGCCGTGGGAAGAGCCTACTTTCAAAATAGTAATAGAAAGTCTCCCAATGAAAAAGGCTGCCTATGATCGGACAATCCTAAGGCGCATAATAGAAGAGCAAATGTATAGCATAGCAGTAGCAGGAGCCACCCGTATCTTCACAGACGGATCGGTGGACACAGAGTATGAGAGTCCTGGCGCTGCTCTTTGCACGGCCAGCGTACAGGCATATTGGAGACTGGGAGGGCTAGTATCATCAACCCAAACTGAGCTGTTTGCCATACAACAGGCATTCGCATATGTGATTGCACAAAACACTCAAAATGCAATCATACACACAGACTCAAAAGCTGCACTTCAAATACTAGGACAAAAACAGTGGAAAGATAATGTGGAAATAATTACCACCATTTTGTATCTTGGAGCAGTCGCTAAAGGCAAAGGACTCAACATAACTTTAAACTGGATCCCATCCCATATTGAAATCCCATTAAATGAAAAAGCTGATGAAATTGCTAAATTGGCAACTCGTCATCCAGTGATACATAAAACAATTCAACCCAGCCTAGAGAACATAAAAAACATCATCACCAAAAAACTCTCACATCTCAACAAAGCCTACCTACACCAGAGAATAGCTGAAGGTTCGCTGTCTGCAACATGGTATCTTCAGGCAACCAAATTAGAAAGGTTAAATATCCCAAAAGGAATCCACAGGGAAATAGCAGTTAGGTTATATAGACTACATCTAGGTTACAGATGCAACTGGGAGATTGGTGAACCCCGACAGAGAGAGTGCATCTTCTGGCAAACTGTCACAGAAAAGCCATTACTTCACTATCTTCTGGAATGTGAAGCAACCAATGACCTTAGAAGAGCTTTAAGAGTTCCTGAATCATGCAGTGGCTACCCTGAAGCCATCAACACAGCCACTCTCCTGGTCAACAAAGGTGTTCAGCAGCTGGACACCCTCATAAAGACTGTGGAGCAGTATCCTCCCCCGCGATAACAGCTCGATGGTTAAATGCAAACTCAGAATACTGAGAAAAAAAAATTGTACCACTTATAGGCTATTCATGCCCATACCACCTCTTGGGTGGCTTAATCTTCATCAATCATCAATCAATCTGTTTAAATCATAGCATAAGTAAGAACTCTGCTTAGTGTTTGCAGGTAATAGTTGTGTGTGTGTAAACTAAAAGTCTTTGAAAATGAAATAAGTTATTACGAAACGCATTTAAGTGTCGCGTCAGACTAGAAATAAAAATGAATTTTGGAGAATTGATTTTTCAATTACCATCAACAGTAAAAGGAAACATAAGAAAGATCGAGAAAATTCGTATTAGAATTATTAATCTTACTTTTTCGGTCATATTTAATAATATATGTCTACAGGAAAGACTGCTACCAAAATATACTAATATTAAAATGCACGACCCAGCAGGAAGGAATCAAGCCTTCACGATAAAATATCGCCAAGATCTGATTCGTAATCAGATATACGAGGCAGAAAATGAAATCAAAGACACCAAACGCAACTACTTCATGCTACAAACGAATGTAGAAACAGCAACATCGACGAAAGTCTCCGTACTCGCATCGAGCAACACCTCGACATCCTCACAGACCGACATCACCTCAGCACTGAAACAAGGATAATCATGAAACTAACAACGTTATACGGAGGACCTATGGCAATTCCACGACCAAGAGACGGCTTCCTGAACCTTGCAGGAATCAACCTCACTGAGGACCAAGTCACTCTCCTAAGTCTGGGTATAAACTGTCATGTTATGTCCAGACCGAGTGAGATGGCCCGGAAAGTGGAGTTGGAGATTCTGTTGGACGACATATTCGACCTCGAGACACAAAGAAGGTCACCACCAAAGACACCTTACAAGCAGAACTTATTGCGGAAGGAGGAAAGAATCGAGGCAACTACAGAAGCACCATACTGTCCCCTGAGCTCAAAGCGGCAGCTAAGAGCCTTCGTGAGAACAAGGAAATAGTTGTCAGGAGAGGTGACAAGTCGCCAATATACGTCATTCTTAAAAAAGACGAATATCTGGCGAAAATGATCCTCATACTCTCTGACCAAACTAAATTCCAAAGGGTAACGAAGGACACTACAGCCGAATTGAAAGCACAGGTCAACAAATTGATCGAAACTGTGAACGCCAAGAAATCCGGACTCCACCTGCCAAAGATTATTGGGGAATATAAACCTGGATACGCGTATGGGAATGTCAAGACACATAAGCCTGGAAACCCACTTCGGCCAATCATCAGCCAGATACCCACACCCATGTACAGACTGGCGAAACGACTCAACGGCTTGCTGACTCCTTATGTCCCTTGTGCCTTCAGCCTGAAGTCTCCAAAGAAATTTGTTGACTTACTGCGGGGAACACGGGCCACAGGGATAAGAGCCTCGTTGGACGTAGAATCACTGTTTACCAACGTACCTGTGGAAGAAACAATCGGGATGATAGCGGACAGAGTGTATCGTGATCTGGCCTGTACTCCTCTTGACATACCAGAAAACATTCTAAGGAAACTACTCCAAGCTTGTACTAAAGAGGCACCCTTCTTGAGCCCGGATGGGCACATGTATAAGCAAGTAGATGGGGTCGCCATGGGTTCTCCCCTAGGTGTCCTGTTTGCGAACTTCTACATGGGTACCATCGAGCAAAAGTCTTAGTCGACACTAACTCGAAACCGGCCATATACTGCAGGTATGTTGACGACATTTTTACACAGGTACCTAATGTCAGACATCTGCAGGAGCTGAAGGAGGCATTTGAGCAGAATTCTGTGTTACGTTTCACTTACGAGATGGAGAAGGATGGGAAGCTGCCCTTTCTAGATGTAACAGTCATGGAAAGGAGCGGAGGTTTCCACACTGCAGTCTACACTCAGGAAACAAACATAGGAATGTGCCTAAATGCCAACAGTGACTGCCCAGACAGGTACAAAAGGAGTGTTGTTAACGCTTATGTCGACCGTGCTCTCAGCCACAGCTCAGGATGGAAGCAAGTCGACGAAGAACTCTGTAGGGTATAGCAGGTACTAGTCAACAACGGCTTCTCCAATGGTTTCGTTGAAGACATCATAAGAAGGAAAGTGAAACGCCACGCAACTCTAAAGAGACAACTAATACAACACCTATACCCCCTATTAGACTATTTTACAGGAACTTCTTTTCCACAGCTCATAAAACGGAGGAAAGGGTCCTGAAAGATATTGTTAATAGAAACGTTATCCCTACAGACAAAAATCAGAAGATACAACTGACGATTTACAATAAAACCAAAAAAACGGCCAGCCTACTCATAAGAAACTCTCCAAACACAAAGCAGAACGCTTTAAAAGAGACCAACGTCGTCTATGCCTTCAAATGCCCTCTTGGGGACTGTAAGCCTCAAGAAACTCAGTATATAGGCAAGACAACAACATCTTTTTCCATGCGATTAACGATGCATAAGCAACAGGGCTCCATTAAGGAACATATAATCTCTTCCCACAACCAAACCATCACCAGAGAAATCTTAGCAAACAACACAGAAATCATCGATAGATACAGCGATAGCAGGCGGCTTGAAATCTGCGAGGCACTACACATCAAGAAGTCAACACCAGCAATCAACAGCCAATTAATGCACAACTATATTCTACCCACTTCAAGACTCCGCTCCAATATAGAAATTTCAAGAAATATGGGCCAATAGGCCGTCTGCAATTACTTCTATTCTTACCTTCAATACCCATTGTTTCGTGTTCTATCCAGTGTTGAAAGTTTTGTTCAACTCATCCAAAACTGTTGTAACATATCACCTCACCCAAAATGCGGGTATAAAATGAAAAATGAAAGCTGTTTAAATACACGGGAGACATCTCCCGGGATGACGGGAGACATCTCCCGTCATGCAGGGTGCAGTCGCACCTTCCACAGATCTCCAGTATCATCTATTGATACTGGAAATGGCTCAAAAGGGCCACCACTTATGGGCTATTCATGCCCAAGCCACCTTTTGGGTGGCTTAATCTTCTCTCTCTCTCTCTCTCTGTTTAAATCATAGCATAAGTAAGAACTCTGCTTAGTGTTTGCAGATAATAGTTGTGTGTGTGTAAACTAAAAGTCTTTGAAAATGTAATAAGTTACTACGAAACGCGTTCAAGTGTCGTGTCAGACTTGATATAAATATGAGTTTTGGCGAATTGATTTTTCAATTACCATCAACAGTGAAAAGAAACATAGGAAAGATCAAGAAAATTCGTGTTAGAATTATTAATCTTACTTTATATATATGTATATATATATATATATATATATATATATATATATATATATATATATATATATATATATATATATACAACTTTAGAACACTTTCCCACCAGGAGACTCGAACCCTAGCCAGCACAGAAGCCTTCCAGCAACTGGCATAACAGGTACGCCTTAACCCTCTTCACCACCTGCTCAGACCCTTAAAAGAGATGGTAATTTCGGAGTATTTAAATACCACAAAGATCGCCACCTCCCAAGAGCACTAGAGCAAGTGAGGGGTCATTTAGACGTTAATTTCATCAAGTCCCTGTTAATATGGGAAGACACAGTGTCTATGCTTAAGGCACAACTCTCCTAAACACGAGAGTCAAGTATACAACTTTAGAACACTTTCCCACCAGGAGACTCGAACCCTAGCCAGCACAGAAGCCTTCCAGCAACTGGCATAACAGGTACGCCTTAACCCTCTTCACCACCTGCTCAGACCCTTAAAAGAGATGGTAATTTCGGAGTATTTAAATACCACAAAGATCGCCACCTCCCAAGAGCACTAGAGCAAGTGAGGGGTCATTTAGACGTTAATTTCATCAAGTCCCTGTTAATATGGGAAGACACAGTGTCTATGCTTAAGGCACAACTCTCCTAAACACGAGAGTCAAGTATACAACTTTAGAACACTTTCCCACCAGGAGACTCGAACCCTAGCCAGCACAGAAGCCTTCCAGCAACTGGCATAACAGGTACGCCTTAACCCTCTTCACCACCTGCTCAGACCCTTAAAAGAGATGGTAATTTCGGAGTATTTAAATACCACAAAGATCGCCACCTCCCAAGAGCACTAGAGCAAGTGAGGGGTCATTTAGACGTTAATTTCATCAAGTCCCTGTTAATATGGGAAGACACAGTGTCTATGCTTAAGGCACAACTCTCCTAAACACGAGAGTCAAGTATACAACTTTAGAACACTTTCCCACCAGGAGACTCGAACCCTAGCCAGCACAGAAGCCTTCCAGCAACTGGCATAACAGGTACGCCTTAACCCTCTTCACCACCTGCTCAGACCCTTAAAAGAGATGGTAATTTCGGAGTATTTAAATACCACAAAGATCGCCACCTCCCAAGAGCACTAGAGCAAGTGAGGGGTCATTTAGACGTTAATTTCATCAAGTCCCTGTTAATATGGGAAGACACAGTGTCTATGCTTAAGGCACAACTCTCCTAAACACGAGAGTCAAGTATACAACTTTAGAACACTTTCCCACCAGGAGACTCGAACCCTAGCCAGCACAGAAGCCTTCCAGCAACTGGCATAACAGGTACGCCTTAACCCTCTTCACCACCTGCTCAGACCCTTAAAAGAGATGGTAATTTCGGAGTATTTAAATACCACAAAGATCGCCACCTCCCAAGAGCACTAGAGCAAGTGAGGGGTCATTTAGACGTTAATTTCATCAAGTCCCTGTTAATATGGGAAGACACAGTGTCTATGCTTAAGGCACAACTCTCCTAAACACGAGAGTCAAGTATACAACTTTAGAACACTTTCCCACCAGGAGACTCGAACCCTAGCCAGCACAGAAGCCTTCCAGCAACTGGCATAACAGGTACGCCTTAACCCTCTTCACCACCTGCTCAGACCCTTAAAAGAGATGGTAATTTCGGAGTATTTAAATACCACAAAGATCGCCACCTCCCAAGAGCACTAGAGCAAGTGAGGGGTCATTTAGACGTTAATTTCATCAAGTCCCTGTTAATATGGGAAGACACAGTGTCTATGCTTAAGGCACAACTCTCCTAAACACGAGAGTCAAGTATACAACTTTAGAACACTTTCCCACCAGGAGACTCGAACCCTAGCCAGCACAGAAGCCTTCCAGCAACTGGCATAACAGGTACGCCTTAACCCTCTTCACCACCTGCTCAGACCCTTAAAAGAGATGGTAATTTCGGAGTATTTAAATACCACAAAGATCGCCACCTCCCAAGAGCACTAGAGCAAGTGAGGGGTCATTTAGACGTTAATTTCATCAAGTCCCTGTTAATATGGGAAGACACAGTGTCTATGCTTAAGGCACAACTCTCCTAAACACGAGAGTCAAGTATACAACTTTAGAACACTTTCCCACCAGGAGACTCGAACCCTAGCCAGCACAGAAGCCTTCCAGCAACTGGCATAACAGGTACGCCTTAACCCTCTTCACCACCTGCTCAGACCCTTAAAAGAGATGGTAATTTCGGAGTATTTAAATACCACAAAGATCGCCACCTCCCAAGAGCACTAGAGCAAGTGAGGGGTCATTTAGACGTTAATTTCATCAAGTCCCTGTTAATATGGGAAGACACAGTGTCTATGCTTAAGGCACAACTCTCCTAAACACGAGAGTCAAGTATACAACTTTAGAACACTTTCCCACCAGGAGACTCGAACCCTAGCCAGCACAGAAGCCTTCCAGCAACTGGCATAACAGGTACGCCTTAACCCTCTTCACCACCTGCTCAGACCCTTAAAAGAGATGGTAATTTCGGAGTATTTAAATACCACAAAGATCGCCACCTCCCAAGAGCACTAGAGCAAGTGAGGGGTCATTTAGACGTTAATTTCATCAAGTCCCTGTTAATATGGGAAGACACAGTGTCTATGCTTAAGGCACAACTCTCCTAAACACGAGAGTCAAGTATACAACTTTAGAACACTTTCCCACCAGGAGACTCGAACCCTAGCCAGCACAGAAGCCTTCCAGCAACTGGCATAACAGGTACGTCTTAACCCTCTTCACCACCTGCTCAGACCCTTAAAAGAGATGGTAATTTCGGAGTATTTAAATACCACAAAGATCGCCACCTCCCAAGAGCACTAGAGCAAGTGAGGGGTCATTTAGACGTTAATTTCATCAAGTCCCTGTTAATATGGGAAGACACAGTGTCTATGCTTAAGGCACAACTCTCCTAAACACGAGAGTCAAGTATACAACTTTAGAACACTTTCCCACCAGGAGACTCGAACCCTAGCCAGCACAGAAGCCTTCCAGCAACTGGCATAACAGGTACGCCTTAACCCTCTTCACCACCTGCTCAGACCCTTAAAAGAGATGGTAATTTCGGAGTATTTAAATACCACAAAGATCGCCACCTCCCAAGAGCACTAGAGCAAGTGAGGGGTCATTTAGACGTTAATTTCATCAAGTCCCTGTTAATATGGGAAGACACAGTGTCTATGCTTAAGGCACAACTCTCCTAAACACGAGAGTCAAGTATACAACTTTAGAACACTTTCCCACCAGGAGACTCGAACCCTAGCCAGCACAGAAGCCTTCCAGCAACTGGCATAACAGGTACGCCTTAACCCTCTTCACCACCTGCTCAGACCCTTAAAAGAGATGGTAATTTCGGAGTATTTAAATACCACAAAGATCGCCACCTCCCAAGAGCACTAGAGCAAGTGAGGGGTCATTTAGACGTTAATTTCATCAAGTCCCTGTTAATATGGGAAGACACAGTGTCTATGCTTAAGGCACAACTCTCCTAAACACGAGAGTCAAGTATACAACTTTAGAACACTTTCCCACCAGGAGACTCGAACCCTAGCCAGCACAGAAGCCTTCCAGCAACTGGCATAACAGGTACGCCTTAACCCTCTTCACCACCTGCTCAGACCCTTAAAAGAGATGGTAATTTCGGAGTATTTAAATACCACAAAGATCGCCACCTCCCAAGAGCACTAGAGCAAGTGAGGGGTCATTTAGACGTTAATTTCATCAAGTCCCTGTTAATATGGGAAGACACAGTGTCTATGCTTAAGGCACAACTCTCCTAAACACGAGAGTCAAGTATACAACTTTAGAACACTTTCCCACCAGGAGACTCGAACCCTAGCCAGCACAGAAGCCTTCCAGCAACTGGCATAACAGGTACGCCTTAACCCTCTTCACCACCTGCTCAGACCCTTAAAAGAGATGGTAATTTCGGAGTATTTAAATACCACAAAGATCGCCACCTCCCAAGAGCACTAGAGCAAGTGAGGGGTCATTTAGACGTTAATTTCATCAAGTCCCTGTTAATATGGGAAGACACAGTGTCTATGCTTAAGGCACAACTCTCCTAAACACGAGAGTCAAGTATACAACTTTAGAACACTTTCCCACCAGGAGACTCGAACCCTAGCCAGCACAGAAGCCTTCCAGCAACTGGCATAACAGGTACGCCTTAACCCTCTTCACCACCTGCTCAGACCCTTAAAAGAGATGGTAATTTCGGAGTATTTAAATACCACAAAGATCGCCACCTCCCAAGAGCACTAGAGCAAGTGAGGGGTCATTTAGACGTTAATTTCATCAAGTCCCTGTTAATATGGGAAGACACAGTGTCTATGCTTAAGGCACAACTCTCCTAAACACGAGAGTCAAGTATACAACTTTAGAACACTTTCCCACCAGGAGACTCGAACCCTAGCCAGCACAGAAGCCTTCCAGCAACTGGCATAACAGGTACGCCTTAACCCTCTTCACCACCTGCTCAGACCCTTAAAAGAGATGGTAATTTCGGAGTATTTAAATACCACAAAGATCGCCACCTCCCAAGAGCACTAGAGCAAGTGAGGGGTCATTTAGACGTTAATTTCATCAAGTCCCTGTTAATATGGGAAGACACAGTGTCTATGCTTAAGGCACAACTCTCCTAAACACGAGAGTCAAGTATACAACTTTAGAACACTTTCCCACCAGGAAAGTGTTCTAAAGTTGTATACTTGACTCTCGTGTTTAGGAGAGTTGTGCCTTAAGCATAGACACTGTGTCTTCCCATATTAACAGGGACTTGATGAAATTAACGTCTAAATGACCCCTCACTTGCTCTAGTGCTCTTGGGAGGTGGCGATCTTTGTGGTATTTAAATACTCCGAAATTACCATCTCTTTTAAGGGTCTGAGCAGGTGGTGAAGAGGGTTAAGGCGTACCTGTTATGCCAGTTGCTGGAAGGCTTCTGTGCTGGCTAGGGTTCGAGTCTCCTGGTGGGAAAGTGTTCTAAAGTTGTATACTTGACTCTCGTGTTTAGGAGAGTTGTGCCTTAAGCATAGACACTGTGTCTTCCCATATTAACAGGGACTTGATGAAATTAACGTCTAAATGACCCCTCACTTGCTCTAGTGCTCTTGGGAGGTGGCGATCTTTGTGGTATTTAAATACTCCGAAATTACCATCTCTTTTAAGGGTCTGAGCAGGTGGTGAAGAGGGTTAAGGCGTACCTGTTATGCCAGTTGCTGGAAGGCTTCTGTGCTGGCTAGGGTTCGAGTCTCCTGGTGGGAAAGTGTTCTAAAGTTGTATACTTGACTCTCGTGTTTAGGAGAGTTGTGCCTTAAGCATAGACACTGTGTCTTCCCATATTAACAGGGACTTGATGAAATTAACGTCTAAATGACCCCTCACTTGCTCTAGTGCTCTTGGGAGGTGGCGATCTTTGTGGTATTTAAATACTCCGAAATTACCATCTCTTTTAAGGGTCTGAGCAGGTGGTGAAGAGGGTTAAGGCGTACCTGTTATGCCAGTTGCTGGAAGGCTTCTGTGCTGGCTAGGGTTCGAGTCTCCTGGTGGGAAAGTGTTCTAAAGTTGTATACTTGACTCTCGTGTTTAGGAGAGTTGTGCCTTAAGCATAGACACTGTGTCTTCCCATATTAACAGGGACTTGATGAAATTAACGTCTAAATGACCCCTCACTTGCTCTAGTGCTCTTGGGAGGTGGCGATCTTTGTGGTATTTAAATACTCCGAAATTACCATCTCTTTTAAGGGTCTGAGCAGGTGGTGAAGAGGGTTAAGGCGTACCTGTTATGCCAGTTGCTGGAAGGCTTCTGTGCTGGCTAGGGTTCGAGTCTCCTGGTGGGAAAGTGTTCTAAAGTTGTATACTTGACTCTCGTGTTTAGGAGAGTTGTGCCTTAAGCATAGACACTGTGTCTTCCCATATTAACAGGGACTTGATGAAATTAACGTCTAAATGACCCCTCACTTGCTCTAGTGCTCTTGGGAGGTGGCGATCTTTGTGGTATTTAAATACTCCGAAATTACCATCTCTTTTAAGGGTCTGAGCAGGTGGTGAAGAGGGTTAAGGCGTACCTGTTATGCCAGTTGCTGGAAGGCTTCTGTGCTGGCTAGGGTTCGAGTCTCCTGGTGGGAAAGTGTTCTAAAGTTGTATACTTGACTCTCGTGTTTAGGAGAGTTGTGCCTTAAGCATAGACACTGTGTCTTCCCATATTAACAGGGACTTGATGAAATTAACGTCTAAATGACCCCTCACTTGCTCTAGTGCTCTTGGGAGGTGGCGATCTTTGTGGTATTTAAATACTCCGAAATTACCATCTCTTTTAAGGGTCAGAGCAGGTGGTGAAGAGGGTTAAGGCGTACCTGTTATGCCAGTTGCTGGAAGGCTTCTGTGCTGGCTAGGGTTCGAGTCTCCTGGTGGGAAAGTGTTCTAAAGTTGTATACTTGACTCTCGTGTTTAGGAGAGTTGTGCCTTAAGCATAGACACTGTGTCTTCCCATATTAACAGGGACTTGATGAAATTAACGTCTAAATGACCCCTCACTTGCTCTAGTGCTCTTGGGAGGTGGCGATCTTTGTGGTATTTAAATACTCCGAAATTACCATCTCTTTTAAGGGTCTGAGCAGGTGGTGAAGAGGGTTAAGGCGTACCTGTTATGCCAGTTGCTGGAAGGCTTCTGTGCTGGCTAGGGTTCGAGTCTCCTGGTGGGAAAGTGTTCTAAAGTTGTATACTTGACTCTCGTGTTTAGGAGAGTTGTGCCTTAAGCATAGACACTGTGTCTTCCCATATTAACAGGGACTTGATGAAATTAACGTCTAAATGACCCCTCACTTGCTCTAGTGCTCTTGGGAGGTGGCGATCTTTGTGGTATTTAAATACTCCGAAATTACCATCTCTTTTAAGGGTCTGAGCAGGTGGTGAAGAGGGTTAAGGCGTACCTGTTATGCCAGTTGCTGGAAGGCTTCTGTGCTGGCTAGGGTTCGAGTCTCCTGGTGGGAAAGTGTTCTAAAGTTGTATACTTGACTCTCGTGTTTAGGAGAGTTGTGCCTTAAGCATAGACACTGTGTCTTCCCATATTAACAGGGACTTGATGAAATTAACGTCTAAATGACCCCTCACTTGCTCTAGTGCTCTTGGGAGGTGGCGATCTTTGTGGTATTTAAATACTCCGAAATTACCATCTCTTTTAAGGGTCTGAGCAGGTGGTGAAGAGGGTTAAGGCGTACCTGTTATGCCAGTTGCTGGAAGGCTTCTGTGCTGGCTAGGGTTCGAGTCTCCTGGTGGGAAAGTGTTCTAAAGTTGTATACTTGACTCTCGTGTTTAGGAGAGTTGTGCCTTAAGCATAGACACTGTGTCTTCCCATATTAACAGGGACTTGATGAAATTAACGTCTAAATGACCCCTCACTT
The DNA here is from genome assembly GCF_040958095.1 of Procambarus clarkii. Classification (NCBI taxonomy): domain Eukaryota; kingdom Metazoa; phylum Arthropoda; class Malacostraca; order Decapoda; family Cambaridae; genus Procambarus; species Procambarus clarkii. The sequence continues at coordinate 5,149,847 of NW_027189132.1, forward strand.
GCTCTAGTGCTCTTGGGAGGTGGCGATCTTTGTGGTATTTAAATACTCCGAAATTACCATCTCTTTTAAGGGTCTGAGCAGGTGGTGAAGAGGGTTAAGGCGTACCTGTTATGCCAGTTGCTGGAAGGCTTCTGTGCTGGCTAGGGTTCGAGTCTCCTGGTGGGAAAGTGTTCTAAAGTTGTATACTTGACTCTCGTGTTTAGGAGAGTTGTGCCTTAAGCATAGACACTGTGTCTTCCCATATTAACAGGGACTTGATGAAATTAACGTCTAAATGACCCCTCACTTGCTCTAGTGCTCTTGGGAGGTGGCGATCTTTGTGGTATTTAAATACTCCGAAATTACCATCTCTTTTAAGGGTCTGAGCAGGTGGTGAAGAGGGTTAAGGCGTACCTGTTATGCCAGTTGCTGGAAGGCTTCTGTGCTGGCTAGGGTTCGAGTCTCCTGGTGGGAAAGTGTTCTAAAGTTGTATACTTGACTCTCGTGTTTAGGAGAGTTGTGCCTTAAGCATAGACACTGTGTCTTCCCATATTAACAGGGACTTGATGAAATTAACGTCTAAATGACCCCTCACTTGCTCTAGTGCTCTTGGGAGGTGGCGATCTTTGTGGTATTTAAATACTCCGAAATTACCATCTCTTTTAAGGGTCTGAGCAGGTGGTGAAGAGGGTTAAGGCGTACCTGTTATGCCAGTTGCTGGAAGGCTTCTGTGCTGGCTAGGGTTCGAGTCTCCTGGTGGGAAAGTGTTCTAAAGTTGTATACTTGACTCTCGTGTTTAGGAGAGTTGTGCCTTAAGCATAGACACTGTGTCTTCCCATATTAACAGGGACTTGATGAAATTAACGTCTAAATGACCCCTCACTTGCTCTAGTGCTCTTGGGAGGTGGCGATCTTTGTGGTATTTAAATACTCCGAAATTACCATCTCTTTTAAGGGTCTGAGCAGGTGGTGAAGAGGGTTAAGGCGTACCTGTTATGCCAGTTGCTGGAAGGCTTCTGTGCTGGCTAGGGTTCGAGTCTCCTGGTGGGAAAGTGTTCTAAAGTTGTATACTTGACTCTCGTGTTTAGGAGAGTTGTGCCTTAAGCATAGACACTGTGTCTTCCCATATTAACAGGGACTTGATGAAATTAACGTCTAAATGACCCCTCACTTGCTCTAGTGCTCTTGGGAGGTGGCGATCTTTGTGGTATTTAAATACTCCGAAATTACCATCTCTTTTAAGGGTCTGAGCAGGTGGTGAAGAGGGTTAAGGCGTACCTGTTATGCCAGTTGCTGGAAGGCTTCTGTGCTGGCTAGGGTTCGAGTCTCCTGGTGGGAAAGTGTTCTAAAGTTGTATACTTGACTCTCGTGTTTAGGAGAGTTGTGCCTTAAGCATAGACACTGTGTCTTCCCATATTAACAGGGACTTGATGAAATTAACGTCTAAATGACCCCTCACTTGCTCTAGTGCTCTTGGGAGGTGGCGATCTTTGTGGTATTTAAATACTCCGAAATTACCATCTCTTTTAAGGGTCTGAGCAGGTGGTGAAGAGGGTTAAGGCGTACCTGTTATGCCAGTTGCTGGAAGGCTTCTGTGCTGGCTAGGGTTCGAGTCTCCTGGTGGGAAAGTGTTCTAAAGTTGTATACTTGACTCTCGTGTTTAGGAGAGTTGTGCCTTAAGCATAGACACTGTGTCTTCCCATATTAACAGGGACTTGATGAAATTAACGTCTAAATGACCCCTCACTTGCTCTAGTGCTCTTGGGAGGTGGCGATCTTTGTGGTATTTAAATACTCCGAAATTACCATCTCTTTTAAGGGTCTGAGCAGGTGGTGAAGAGGGTTAAGGCGTACCTGTTATGCCAGTTGCTGGAAGGCTTCTGTGCTGGCTAGGGTTCGAGTCTCCTGGTGGGAAAGTGTTCTAAAGTTGTATACTTGACTCTCGTGTTTAGGAGAGTTGTGCCTTAAGCATAGACACTGTGTCTTCCCATATTAACAGGGACTTGATGAAATTAACGTCTAAATGACCCCTCACTTGCTCTAGTGCTCTTGGGAGGTGGCGATCTTTGTGGTATTTAAATACTCCGAAATTACCATCTCTTTTAAGGGTCTGAGCAGGTGGTGAAGAGGGTTATGGCGTACCTGTTATGCCAGTTGCTGGAAGGCTTCTGTGCTGGCTAGGGTTCGAGTCTCCTGGTGGGAAAGTGTTCTAAAGTTGTATACTTGACTCTCGTGTTTAGGAGAGTTGTGCCTTAAGCATAGACACTGTGTCTTCCCATATTAACAGGGACTTGATGAAATTAACGTCTAAATGACCCCTCACTTGCTCTAGTGCTCTTGGGAGGTGGCGATCTTTGTGGTATTTAAATACTCCGAAATTACCATCTCTTTTAAGGGTCTGAGCAGGTGGTGAAGAGGGTTAAGGCGTACCTGTTATGCCAGTTGCTGGAAGGCTTCTGTGCTGGCTAGGGTTCGAGTCTCCTGGTGGGAAAGTGTTCTAAAGTTGTATACTTGACTCTCGTGTTTAGGAGAGTTGTGCCTTAAGCATAGACACTGTGTCTTCCCATATTAACAGGGACTTGATGAAATTAACGTCTAAATGACCCCTCACTTGCTCTAGTGCTCTTGGGAGGTGGCGATCTTTGTGGTATTTAAATACTCCGAAATTACCATCTCTTTTAAGGGTCTGAGCAGGTGGTGAAGAGGGTTAAGGCGTACCTGTTATGCCAGTTGCTGGAAGGCTTCTGTGCTGGCTAGGGTTCGAGTCTCCTGGTGGGAAAGTGTTCTAAAGTTGTATACTTGACTCTCGTGTTTAGGAGAGTTGTGCCTTATATATATATATATATATATATATATATATTTATATATATATATATATTTATTTATATATATATATATATATATATATATATATATATATATATATATATATATATATATATGTATATATATATATATATATATATATATATATATATATATATATATATATATATATATATATATATATATATATATATATATATTTATAAAGGGGTTACCACCTCTGGTGCAATTATAGGGACCCACAGCCTCAGAGAAGGGAACACAGAGCATTCTGGGAAAAACTTGCCATTTAACTCTGAATACGTAAGAGTGTTCACTTCTCCTACCACCCCCCTTTTGTTATGGTGTACACTTTAAGAGGACAAAAAAAGTTTGCTTCCTAGAGGATGTAGATTTCCTCGAACTCCTCCGACGCCGGGCAGGAACCGAGGATGCAGCGAGCATTCCCCCTCTGGATCGCGACACTGAGGCACTGAAAGAGAAAACTTGCTGCTCTAGGGTCTCTTGTGGTGTCAATGAGCTTGGAACCAAAATCCTTAAGAAACCTTCTTGCACTTTCTCCCAATGGGCCTTGGGTCTCAGACCCTATTGGAACAAAGTTGTACCGATGATCTAATTGCCTGTACTTGGCTGACTTGTCTCTTTCTTTGCGTGTCGCCGCGGCTCCTGCTGTGCCGGCAGAGAGGTTGATGTATGTGGTTGCCAGGGTAGATACACAACTATAGTCCCATGCCAACTGTCTGCCACCCTTCCATGGTCGCAGTGTGATTCCGTCTGGCCGGCCTGCAAAGCTAACAGAGTCACGGTTCAGTAGGTTGCGGGGCTCTCTCTCTGCTGGACACTGAGCAGAGGCAAGGCTTCTTTTAATGATGTCATTGACTTCGTCGTGTCTAGTGTGCCAACTACCAGATTTTCCACAGTGCAGGCCATGCAATCCATATTCGTCAGCATCTGCCTCGCCGCAAATACACCTATGAGCAGTGTGGATAGGGGCAGCAAGACGGAGAGCGACTGCAATACGGAGCTCCTGCGGATCAAGACGTGTGCCTGTCGCAGACATAGGGACTGCCAAAAGGAAGTCCCCTGCATGAGGAGCCTGCACAGCTGTGAGGCGTGCACGATCACTGGGGATTGTTGCTGCCTCCAGCAAAGCTGTGGCTTTGTCTACAATGGGGCTGTTCCAGCTGGGTTGTTTCTTGGCTTTCGGCATGGCTGGTCTGAGTGGTGGGTCTGCCATGGCACCCCATTTCGTGTCGCATTCCGTGTAGTGGGGGCTCCTGTATCCCCGCAACATCACTCAGGGTGTCAGGTAGAATTTCCTTAACTAGGTCATCTGATGCTGAGGAGGAAGACAGGAAGGCTGGGACAGCAATTTGGGTAGCAGTGCGGACACCCAAGCCACCGAGCCTAACAGGAAGAGTGGCTTGTTTCCACTGGCATTCGTTGAGGGAGAGGTTAACAACTTTTTCCAGCATGGTCTTCAGTAAGAGGTCATACTCTTCAAGCTTTCGGCTGTCGTAAGATGGGGCGCACCTCAGAAAGTAGGTTAGCCTCGGAAGGGATAGGCATTTGGTGAGGAGATAAAAAGCATCGTGGGCATCGATGTCACCTATTCTGTCTTCCATCCTTTCTAAGGTCTGCGATTTTCTTCTCAAGGATCTCCTCAATGGCGATAGGCCCGAGGGGGACTCCAAGAAGGGTGCTGTTCTCGGCCCTAATGACATGGGCTCCAGGCAAGGTAGACCTTATTCTAGCTACGATGTCTGGGTTGGAAGAGACTACTTCACACTTGGAAGGGTTCAGGACAAGACCCAGGCTTACTTCTTGCTCCCTTATTTTCCTGATATCTGCCAAGAGATGGTCTATGGTGCCAGCTATAGTGCCATCATCCAAAAACCAGATGTTGAACTCGCTGGACAAGGTTTCGGTGATTTCTTTTAAGACTAAGCAGAAAAGAAGGGGAGCAAGAGGATCACCTTGCTGAACACCTTCACATGATCTGATTTCACGTTCACCAAAGAGCAGTTTGGACTCACCACTGTAGCACGATAGTATGAACGGGTAGAGGGGCCGGAAATGGCGATGTACGGCACAAAGTACTGCATCTCTTCTGACCATGTTGAAGGCATTCTTAAAGTCCAGTTTGAGCAGGGCCTTTTCATCAGAAATGTTGGTGATGTATGCTCATGCTGCATGGGCAGCCGCTTCGCAGCCTTGGGGATTCCAAGTCCTAGCTGGATTGGTTTCAGCAATTCAGCCGATTGCTGGCTGACTACCCTCATAGCATCCTTGGCAATCAGGCGTTGGAGAGTGTTGCCAACAGCGATTGGCCTGATTCCTTCGTCCTTCTTTTTGAGAGCACAGAGGGAGGCACCAAAAAAGAGAGGCCTGATGACCTCAGGTATCTCACCAGCCAGGCACATGTTGACGAACCTTGTGAGTTCCATAAGAAGATCTTGTGCAGCATCACCAACCGCAGGATTTAACATTTGCTTGATGTGTTGAGGTTTTAACTCTGTAAAGCCGCCTGCTGACCCAGGTGGAAAAGAAAGGGCTGCTTTGTAGACCTCAGATTCATCAACGATTAATGGGTCTGAAATAGTGTCGGCTGATGGCGGAACGATGTTGATGCCTTGAGGGGCTCTGGGTGGGTGTTTGCTTTGCAGGGCCCGTGCTGTGGCTGAGTTTAGAGGAGCAATTTTCTCGTCACTGGTGAGGACTCTAATAGCACTTGCGGTATTTCCCTCTTCAATTTTCTTGGTGATTTGTGCTCTGATTTTGTACGTTTCCGGTACGTTGTTGTTACCATTTCTGCGGTGGATGTGTTCCACCGGCTGACCCTCGCCGGTGGGGCGAGGGTCAGCTCAGGTAGTAAAGTGCGGGGGGGGGGGGGGGGATGGGGTCGGATTGGGGGGGGATGGGGTCGGATTGGGGGGGGAGGCGTAGTATCGAGTGGGCTATACACATGACACACAATATACATTCATATATGTGTACACCAGGGCATGTATGACACTGAGAATATGGGGTTGGCACTTTGTTATATGTATGACACTGTGTCATATATATGTATGTATGTATTATTATATGTATGTATTATATGTATGTATATATATATATACATATATATATATATATGTATATATATATATATATATATATATATATATATATATATATATATATATATATATATATATATATATATATATATATATATATGTCGTACCTAGTAGCCAGAACGCACTTCTCAGCCTACTATGCAAGGCCCGATTTGTCTAATAAGCCAAGTTTTCCTGAATTAATATATTTTCTCTAATTTTTTTCTTATGAAATGATAAAGCTACCCATTTCATTATGTATGAGGTCAATTTTTTTTTATTGGAGTTAAAATTAACGTAGATATATGACCGAACCTAACCAACCCTACCTAACCTAACCTAACCTATCTTCATAGGTTAGGTTAGGTTAGGTAGCCGAAAATGTTAGGTTAGGTTAGGTTAGGTAGGTTAGGTAGTCGAAAAAGCAATAGTTCATGAAAACTTGGCTTATTAGGCAAATCGGGCCTTGCATAGTAGGCTGAGAAGTGCGTTCTGGCTACTAGGTACGACATATATATATATATATATATATATATATATATATATATATATATATATATATATATATATATATATATATATATATATATGTCGTACCTAGTAGCCAGAACGCACATCTCAGCCTACAATGCATGGCCCGATTTGCCCAATAAGCCAAGTTTTCCTGAATTAATATATTTTCTTTAATTTTTTTCTTATGAAATGATAAAGCTACCCATTTCATTATGAATGAGGTCAATTTTTTTGTATTGGAGCTAAATTTAACGTAGATATATGACTGAACCTAACCAACCCTACCTAACCTAACCTAACCTATCTTCATAGGTTAGGTTCGGTTAGGTAGCAGAAAAAGTTAGGTTAGGTTAGGTTAGGTAGGTTAGGTCGTCGAAAAAACATTAATTCATGAAAACTTGACTTATTAGGCAAATCGGGCTATGCATAGTTGGCTGAGAAGTGCGTTCTGGCTATTAGGTACGACATATATATATATATATATATATATATATATATATATATGAATGAAAACTCACACCCCAGAAGTGACTCGAACCCATACTCCCAGAAGCAACGCAACTGGTAACTACAGGGCGCCTTAATCCGCTTGACCATCACGGCCGTCAAAAGGAAGTGATAGCCGAGGCTATTTGAGCCACTTCCCCGACGGCAACTCGGATGGTAATCTTGGGCATAGCATTTCACCAAATCACCTCATTCTTTGGGGCACACGTGAGGAACACAAATGCGAACAAGCCTGAATGGTCCCCAGGACTATATGCGAATGAAAACTCACACCCCAGAAGTGACTCGAACCCATACTCCCAGAAGCAACGCAACTGGTAACTACAGGGCGCCTTAATCCGCTTGACCATCACGGCCGTCAAAAGGAAGTGATAGCCGAGGCTATTTGAGCCACTTCCCCGACGGCAACTCGGATGGTAATCTTGGGCATAGCATTTCACCAAATCACCTCATTCTTTGGGGCACACGTGAGGAACACAAATGCGAACAAGCCTGAATGGTCCCCAGGACTATATGCGAATGAAAACTCACACCCCAGAAGTGACTCGAACCCATACTCCCAGAAGCAACGCAACTGGTAACTACAGGGCGCCTTAATCCGCTTGACCATCACGGCCGTCAAAAGGAAGTGATAGCCGAGGCTATTTGAGCCACTTCCCCGACGGCAACTCGGATGGTAATCTTGGGCATAGCATTTCACCAAATCACCTCATTCTTTGGGGCACACGTGAGGAACACAAATGCGAACAAGCCTGAATGGTCCCCAGGACTATATGCGAATGAAAACTCACACCCCAGAAGTGACTCGAACCCATACTCCCAGAAGCAACGCAACTGGTAACTACAGGGCGCCTTAATCCGCTTGACCATCACGGCCGTCAAAAGGAAGTGATAGCCGAGGCTATTTGAGCCACTTCCCCGACGGCAACTCGGATGGTAATCTTGGGCATAGCATTTCACCAAATCACCTCATTCTTTGGGGCACACGTGAGGAACACAAATGCGAACAAGCCTGAATGGTCCCCAGGACTATATGCGAATGAAAACTCACACCCCAGAAGTGACTCGAACCCATACTCCCAGAAGCAACGCAACTGGTAACTACAGGGCGCCTTAATCCGCTTGACCATCACGGCCGTCAAAAGGAAGTGATAGCCGAGGCTATTTGAGCCACTTCCCCGACGGCAACTCGGATGGTAATCTTGGGCATAGCATTTCACCAAATCACCTCATTCTTTGGGGCACACGTGAGGAACACAAATGCGAACAAGCCTGAATGGTCCCCAGGACTATATGCGAATGAAAACTCACACCCCAGAAGTGACTCGAACCCATACTCCCAGAAGCAACGCAACTGGTAACTACAGGGCGCCTTAATCCGCTTGACCATCACGGCCGTCAAAAGGAAGTGATAGCCGAGGCTATTTGAGTCACTTCCCCGACGGCAACTCGGATGGTAATCTTGGGCATAGCATTTCACCAAATCACCTCATTCTTTGGGGCACACGTGAGGAACACAAATGCGAACAAGCCTGAATGGTCCCCAGGACTATATGCGAATGAAAACTCACACCCCAGAAGTGACTCGAACCCATACTCCCAGAAGCAACGCAACTGGTAACTACAGGGCGCCTTAATCCGCTTGACCATCACGGCCGTCAAAAGGAAGTGATAGCCGAGGCTATTTGAGCCACTTCCCCGACGGCAACTCGGATGGTAATCTTGGGCATAGCATTTCACCAAATCACCTCATTCTTTGGGGCACACGTGAGGAACACAAATGCGAACAAGCCTGAATGGTCCCCAGGACTATATGCGAATGAAAACTCACACCCCAGAAGTGACTCGAACCCATACTCCCAGAAGCAACGCAACTGGTAACTACAGGGCGCCTTAATCCGCTTGACCATCATGGCCGTCAAAAGGAAGTGATAGCCGAGGCTATTTGAGCCACTTCCCCAACGGCAACTCGGATGGTAATCTTGGGCATAGCATTTCACCAAATCACCTCATTCTTTGGGGCACACGTGAGGAACACAAATGCGAACAAGCCTGAATGGTCCCCAGGACTATATGCGAATGAAAACTCACACCCCAGAAGTGACTCGAACCCATACTCCCAGAAGCAACGCAACTGGTAACTACAGGGCGCCTTAATCCGCTTGACCATCACGGCCGTCAAAAGGAAGTGATAGCCGAGGCTATTTGAGCCACTTCCCCGACGGCAACTCGGATGGTAATCTTGGGCATAGCATTTCACCAAATCACCTCATTCTTTGGGGCACACGTGAGGAACACAAATGCGAACAAGCCTGAATGGTCCCCAGGACAATATGCAACTGAAAACTCACACCCCAGAAGTGACTCGAACCCATACTCCCAGGAGCAACACAACTGGTATGTTCAAGACGCCTTAATCCACTTGACCATCACGACCGGACATAATGAGGTGATAGCCGAGGCTATTTGAACCACCCCACCGCCGGCACTCGGATAGTAATCTTGAGCATAGCATTTTATCAAATCACCTCATTCTTTAGGGCACACGTGAGGAACACAAATGCGAACAAGCCTGAATGGTCCCCAGGACAATATGCAACTGAAAACTCACACCCCAGAAGTGACTCGAACCCATACTCCCAGGAGCAACGCAACTGGTATGTACAAGACGCCTTAATCCACTTGACCATCACGACCGGACAAAATGAGGTGATAGCCGAGGCTATTTGAACCACCCCTCCGCCGGCACTCGGATAGTAATCTTGGGCATAGCATTTTACCAAATCACCTCATTCTTTGGGGCACACGTGAGGAACACAAATGCGAACAAGCCTGAATGGTCCCCAGGACAATATGCAACTGAAAACTCACACCCCAGAAGTGACTCGAACCCATACTCCCAGGAGCAACGCAACTTTTATGTACAAGACGCCTTAATCCACTTGACCATCACGACCGGACATAATGAGGTGATAGCCGAGGCTATTTGAACCACCCCACCGCCGGCACTCGGATAGTAATCTTGGGCATAGCATTTTACCAAATCACCTCATTCTTTGGGACACACGTGAGGAACACAAATGCGAACAAGCCTGAATGGTCCCCAGGACAATATGCAACTGAAAACTCACACCCCAGAAGTGACTCGAACCCATACTCCCAGGAGCAACGCAACTGGTATGTACAAGACGCCTTAATCCACTTGACCATCACGACCGGACATAATGAGGTGATAGCCGAGGCTATTTGAACCACCCCACCGCCGGCACTCGGATAGTAATCTTGGGCATAGCATTTTACCAAATCACCTCATTCTTTGGGGCACACGTGAGGAACACAAATGCGAACAAGCCTGAATGGTCCCCAGGACATTATGCAACTGAAAACTCACACCCCAGAAGTGACTCCAAAAGTTATGTCCGGTCATGATGGTCAAGTGGATTAAGGCGTCTTGTACATACCAGTTGCGTTGCTCCTGGGAGTATGGGTTCGAGTCACTTCTGGGGTGTGAGTTTTCAGTTGCATATTGTCCTGGGGACCATTCAGGCTTGTTCGCATTTGTGTTCCTCACGTGTGCCCCAAAGAATGAGGTGATTTGGTAAAATGCTATGCCCAAGATTACTATCCGAGTGCCGGCGGTGGGGTGGTTCAAATAGCCTCGGCTATCACCTCATTATGTCCGGTCGTGATGGTCAAGTGGATTAAGGCGTCTTGTACATACCAGTTGCGTTGCTCCTGGGAGTATGGGTTCGAGTCACTTCTGGGGTGTGAGTTTTCAGTTGCATATTGTCCTGGGGACCATTCAGGCTTGTTCGCATTTGTGTTCCTCACGTGTGCCCCAAAGAATGAGGTGATTTGGTAAAATGCTATGCCCAAGATTACTATCCGAGTGCCGGCGGTGGGGTGGTTCAAATAGCCTCGGCTATCACCTCATTATGTCCGGTCGTGATGGTCAAGTGGATTAAGGCGTCTTGTACATACCAGTTGCGTTGCTCCTGGGAGTATGGGTTCGAGTCACTTCTGGGGTGTGAGTTTTCAGTTGCATATTTTCCTGGGGACCATTCAGGCTTGTTCGCATTTGTGTTCCTCATGTGTGCCCCAAAGAATGAGGTGATTTGGTAAAATGCTATGCCCAAGATTACTATCCGAGTGCCGGCGGTGGGGTGGTTCAAATAGCCTCGGCTATCACCTCATTATGTCCGGTCGTGATGGTCAAGTGGATTAAGGCGTCTTGTACATACCAGTTGCGTTGCTCCTGGGAGTATGGGTTCGAGTCACTTCTGGGGTGTGAGTTTTCAGTTGCATATTGTCCTGGGGACCATTCAGGCTTGTTCGCATTTGTGTTCCTCACGTGTGCCCCAAAGAATGAGGTGATTTGGTAAAATGCTAAGCCCAAGATTACTATCCGAGTGCCGGCGGTGGGGTGGTTCAAATAGCCTCGGCTATCACCTCATTATGTCCGGTCGTGATGGTCAAGTGGATTAAGGCGTCTTGTACATACCAGTTGCGTTGCTCCTGGGAGTATGGGTTCGAGTCACTTCTGGGGTGTGAGTTTTCAGTTGCATATTTTCCTGGGGACCATTCAGGCTTGTTCGCATTTGTGTTCCTCACGTGTGCCCCAAAGAATGAGGTGATTTGGTAAAATGCTATGCCCAAGATTACTATCCGAGTGCCGGCGGTGGGGTGGTTCAAATAGCCTCGGCTATCACCTCATTATGTCCGGTCGTGATGGTCAAGTGGATTAAGGCGTCTTGTACATACCAGTTGCGTTGCTCCTGGGAGTATGGGTTCGAGTCACTTCTGGGGTGTGAGTTTTCAGTTGCATATTGTCCTGGGGACCATTCAGGCTTGTTCGCATTTGTGTTCCTCACGTGTGCCCCAAAGAATGAGGTGATTTGGTAAAATGCTAAGCCCAAGATTACTATCCGAGTGCCGGCGGTGGGGTGGTTCAAATAGCCTCGGCTATCACCTCATTATGTCCGGTCGTGATGGTCAAGTTCATTAAGGCGTCTTGTACATACCTGTTGCGTTGCTCCTGGGAGTATGGGTTCGAGTCACTTCTGGGGTGTGAGTTTTCAGTTATATATATATATATATATATATATATATATATATATATATATATATATATATATATATATATATATATTATATATATATATATATGTGTATACATATATATATATATATATATATATATATATATATATATATATATATATATATATATATATATATATATATATATATATATATATATATATATATATATATATATATATATATATATATATATATATATATATATATATATATATATATATATATATATATATATATATATATATATATATATTTCTATTCTGACGCGGCACCGGAGCGCGTTTCGTAAAACTTGTTATATTTTCAAAGATTTTAGTCTACAAACACACAACTGAAACTGAATACAGCTTACACATTTTCGAGTTTATATCTACATTTGGGTGAGGTGGATGAGGTGAAAACAAACTTTCAACAATGGGTATTAAATTCAAACACATGACAGAACACGAAACAATGGGTATTGAATGGAAGTAATTGTAGAATGCCTATTGGTCCATATTTCTTGATGCTTCTATATTGGAGCGGAGTCTTGAAGTGGGTAGAATATAGTTGTGCATTAATTGGCTGTTGATTTCTGGTGTTGACTTCTTGATGTGTAGTGCCTTGCAGACGTCAAGCCGTCGGCTATCGCTGTATCTGTCGATGATTTCTGTGTTGTTTGCTAAGATTTCTCTGGTGATGGTTTGTTTGTGGGAAGAGATATTCGACCTCGAAGCACAAAAGAAGGTCTCCACCAAAGATACCTTACAAGCAGAACTTATTGCGGAAGGAGGAAAGAATCGAGGCAACTACAGAAGCACTATACTGTCCCCCGTGCTCAAAGCGGCAGCTAAGAGCCTTCGTGAGAGCAATTAGATAGTTGTCAGGAGAGGCGACAAGTCGCCAATATACGTCATTCTTAAAAAAGACGAATATCTGGCGAAAATGAACCTCATACTCTCTGACCAAACTAAATTCCAAAGGGTAACGAAGGACACTTCAGCCGAACTGAAACCAAATTTCAACAAATTGATCGAAACTGTGAACGCCAAGAAATCTGGACTCCACCTGCCAAAGATTATTGGAGAATATAAACCTGGATATGCGTATGGAAATGTCAAGACACACAAGCCTGGAAACCCACTTCGGCCAATCATCAGCCAGATACCCACACCCACGTACAGACTGGCGAAACGACTCAATGGCTTGCTGACTCCTTATGTCCCTTGCGCCTTCAGCCTGAAGTCTCCAAAGGAATTTGTTGACTTGCTGCGGGGAACACGGGCCACAGGGATAAGAGCCTCGTTGGACATAGAATCTCTGGTCACCAACGTACCTGTGGATGAAACAATCGGGATGATAGCCTACAGAGTGTACCGTGATCCGGCCTGTACTCCTCTTGACATACAAGAAAACAGTCTAAGGAAACTACTCTAAGCTTGTACGAAAGAGGACACCCTTCTTGAGCCCGGATGGACACATGTATAAGCAAGTAGATGGGGTCGCCATGCGTTCTCCCCTAGGTGTCCTGTTTGCAAACTTCTACATGGGTACCATCGAGCGAAAAGTCTTAGTTGACATGAACTTGAAACCGGCCATATACTGCAGGTATGTTGACGACATTTTTACACAGGTACCTTATGTCAGACATCTGCAGGAGCTGAAGGAGGCATTTGAGCAGAATTCTGTGTTGCGTTTCACTTACGAGATGGAGAAGGATGGGAAGCTGCCCTTTCTAGATGTAACAGTCATGGAAAGGAGCGGAGTTTTCCACACTGCAGTCTACACTATGGAAACAATCATAGGAATGTGCCTGAATGCCAACAGTGACTGCCCGGACAGGTACAAGAGGAATGTTGTTAACGCTTATGTCGACCGTGCCCTCAGCCACAGCTCAGAATGGAAGCAAGTCGTCGAAGAACTCTGTAGGGTAAGGCAGGTCCTAGTCAACAACGGCTTCTCCAATGGTTTCGTGGAAGACATCATAAGAAGGAATGTGAAACGCCATGCAACCTCTGAAGAGACAACTAACACAACACCTATACCCCCTATTGGACTATTTACAGGAACTTCTTTTCCACAGCCCATAAAACGGAGGAAAGGGTCCCGAAAGATATTGTCAGTAGAAACGTGATCCCTACAGACAAAAATCAGAAGATACAACTGACGATTTACTATAAAACCAGAAAAACGGCCAGCCTACTCATGAAAAACTCTCCAGACACAAAGCAGAACGCTTTAAAAGAGACCAACGTCGTCTATGCCTTCAAATGCCCTCTTGGGGACTGTAAGCCTCAAAAATCCCAGTATATAGGTAAGACAACAACATCTCTTTCCAGGCGTTTAGCGATGCATAAGCAACAGAGCTCTATTAAGGAACATATAATCTCTTCCCACAAACAAACCATCACCAGAGAAATCTTAGCAAACAACACAGAAATCATCGATAGATACAGCGATAGCAGTGGGCTTGACGTCTGCGAGGCACTACACATCAAGAAGTCAACACCAGCAATCAACAGCCAATTAATGCACAACTATATTCTACCCACTTGAAGACTCCGCTCCAATATAGAAGCATCAAGAAATATGGACCAATAGGCTTTCTACAATTACTTCCATTCAATACCCATTGTTTCGTGTTCTGTCTTGTGTTAGAATTTAATACCCATTTAATACGCATTGTTGAAAGTTCATTTTCACCTCATCCACCTCACCCAAATGTAGATATAAACTCGAAGATGTGCAAAGCTCTATTCAGTTTCAGTAGTGTGTTTGTAAACTAAAGTCTTTGAAAATGTAATAAGTTTTACGAAACGCGCTCAAGTGTCGCGTCAGACTAGAAATAAAAATTAATTTTGGAGAATTGATCTTTGAATTACCATCAACAGTGAAAAGAAACGTAAGAAAGATAGAGAAAATTCGTGTTAGAAATATTAATCTTACTTTTTCGGTCATATTTAATAATATATGTCTACAGGAAAGACTGCTACCAAAATATACTAATATATATATATATATATAAATATATATATATATATATATATATATATATATATATATATATATATATATATATATATATATATATATGTCGTACCTAGTAGCCAGAACGCACTTTTTGGCCTACAGTACAAGGCCCGATTTGCCTAATAAGCCAAGTTTTCCTGAATTAATATATTTTCTCTAATTTTATTCTTATGAAATGATAAAGCTACCCATTTCATTATGTATGAGGTAAATTATTTTTTATTGGAGTAAAAATTAACGTAGATATATGACCGAACCTAACCAACCCTACCTAACCTAACCTAACCTATCTTTTTAGGTTATGTTAGGTTAGGTAGCCGAAAAAGTTAAGTTAGGTTAGGTTAGGTAGGTTAGGTAGTCGAAAAAACAATTATTTCATGAAAACTTGGCTTATTAGGCAGATCGGGCCCTGCATAGTAGGCTGAGAAGTGCGTTCTGGCTACTAGGTACGATATATATATATATATATATATATATATATATATATATATATATATATATATATATATATATATATATATATATATATATATATATATATATATATATATATATATATTCCAGTGCATTCTGGAAGTGCATTCATAGCCAGTGCATTCTGGCTATGTCGTACCTAGTAGCCAGAATGCACTTCTCGTCCTACTATGCAAGACCCGATTTGCCTAATAAACCGAGTGATTTTCTTTATTTTCAAAATATTGTTTCCAATTGATTTATTTGAAATATTATTATTATATTATGTTAAGAACATAAATTAGTGACTTATGTCTTATGAATTAGTAAATTATGTTAAATGGTTTACTTGTTAAATCTTTATTTTCATCCAATTATAAAGTACTTTTTTAGAGAGTGGTGGATACAAATATTTGTTGATGTTTTTATTGGGATATAAGCCAATGGCAATGTCAATAGTTGAAAGATTTTAAGTCTTGCTCGATTTAAAAATGCTATGGTACATGCTGGAGACAGGTCGGTGTATGCCCATATATTCACAATTAATTTTAGTGTGGGTGGGCTCTGATAAGAAATGGCAGGCCAACTCACTGTAGGGTGTGCTGGGGATCATCGCCTGGCGAGCTAGGCAAACGATCGCCTGTTTTCTTTTAGAGAAACTCATGAAGCCTCAAAATGAAAACGAACCATTGAATATTATTTTTAATGTGCTTAATAGCTTTTCCAAGACTCCAACTGTTTCTCATAATGTTGCGTTCATCTACGAAAATCATAAAAAACGAGATTGGAGCCGTATTAAGAGCGGTACAGTGATATAAAGCTTTATAACCATCTTGTGTTTTTTCTAGAAAATCTCATGGAATCTCAAAATAAAAACGAACCGTAGATTATTATTA
This sequence comes from Procambarus clarkii, assembly GCF_040958095.1. Taxonomy (NCBI): domain Eukaryota; kingdom Metazoa; phylum Arthropoda; class Malacostraca; order Decapoda; family Cambaridae; genus Procambarus; species Procambarus clarkii. The sequence continues at coordinate 5,166,234 of NW_027189132.1, forward strand.
TTAATGTGCTTAATAGCTTTTCCAAGACACCAACTTTTTCTTATAATGTTGAGTTCATCTAAAAAAATATTTAAAATGCAATTGGAATGATATTAAGAGAGGTATTGAGATATAATGTTTGCTGTTGTTAACATATTACATATCACTTTACCTATTATTGATTAAGTTCTTTTTTAAAGAGTGGTAGATTCAAATATTTGTTGATGTTTTTATCGGGATATAAGCCAATGACAATGTCAATAGTTAAAGGATTATTGTCATATATAATTTATTGATTTATTTATTTATATATATACAATAAGTTACATTGGGTTTATGAGAGTACATAGCATGATGTGTTTACATTTTTATAAAGCCACTAGTATGCACAGCATTTTGGGGAGTTCCTTAATCTAATAGATAATATTAAGTAGGTAATTTCTAGCAAAATGGTTGGATTATTCAGATCAACCTTAAACACAATAAAATATTTGTTTAAATTATCCTTGCTCGTTTTTAAACTTTTATGGTACATGCTGGAGTCAGGTCGCTGTATGCCCTGTATTCACAACTCGTTTATTAGGTGGATATATATTGCCATCTCTCAGGCCTGGTTTATTCCCCCGCATGTTGTGATGGATGATGGTGGTTTGGGTTCAGTGCAGGCAGTAAGTACTGCCTTTCCTTTCTTATTAATAATATTATTCGTTGAGCGGTGACTTGCTATTAATTTAAGTGGAGGGGAAACTTTAAGTGTAATTTCTTGATGAGAATCAGCAAGCAAAAATAATAAGTGTCATGAAATTTAATTATTTAATAAATTTATAAGTTGTTTAGCTGGAGGGGCTATTTTCTGGGCATAAGAAACAATTGATTGATATTGATGATAGGTTAATATAAATGTAATAAATAAAAGAGCTATAATACCAATTAATAATGACAATAATGATTTATATATATTTGTTCCTAGTAGATAAAACGTGACTAATAAAACTAATCCAGAAAAAGAGATACATAAAATAGCCCAATTTGTCATTTTCTTACCGACATTGACTTTTTTTGGTGCTATTTCTGTATTCTTATTATTATTTTGCCCATGAGTAGTTGGTATTGGACCCAGTAAGAATCTTCATGTATTCTGTTAGCTGTTCTCAACTCTGCAACATGCGGCTGGGGTTATAACTGAGGCAGTTGAGGATTTACAGTATTCTTTGTTGATGTGGTTGTTATTAACGAACTTAGAGTATGAATCATCGTGGTAAAACCGATTTACTTTATTTTTGTTAATTTTACATTTAATTAATCTTTTACTATCAAAGGGTATTAGTACATTTAGTCGATGGCTATTTGTGTATATTAGGGCTTTCCCCCAGTGGGATAAAAGGCCGCTTTTTCTGCATCCCAACGATGGCTGAAAGGAAAACGATGTATATATTCTTAGTTGTTGGTTCCATCATTCAGGTTGAAAATACTATCTAAAGTTTCTAATATCCAATATAAACATTGAGACCGAGAGTGTTTAAATGGAACTAAATGGTTAGCAGCTTCAGTTTCTTCTAAAATACAACAACACACTGATATATACACACAGATATCACAATAGCGTGATGCATCAAATGAACAAATCCACAAGGAACGCAATTTTTTTAGTGTTAGGGACCTCTGAACTTGAGTAGGATCATAGTTTTAAAAGAACCCAGTTACGGAAAGGCTCGTAACAGTATGGTTTGATGTCAACTAGTGTGAAGCAGGATATCATAAATTACTATAATATTAATTCGTGAAGATAACATCTTGTTGCTCATACAAATAGCTAGCATTGTAAAATAACGAATGGTGGTGTTTAGTGCATCTACATAAGTTATCTTACTTAACTGATAATGGCAACAATGTTTCTCTTTTCTCCCTCAAGTATCGTTAAATCGCAACTTTTAGATTCCAATAATAGTTAATTTGGTTAAATGAGGGCAACAATGATTTTCTTGCCTCAGGCTAGTATTACCAATATTTTATTGCCAAGCCTTTATAGTGTATGACACTTATTGAAGGTCAATTTAAAGGCTAGAGCTATCGGTTCACCCTAGTAAGTTCATCTATTGTGGGGTTCGAATATCTTTACTCGATGAGATCTCCCCCGCTTGGCACGATTAAAGAAACAATGTTACATAAAGATGGATTACTGGCAGGCATTTTTAGTCCAACTAGAGTCAGACCGAGGCTGTATGGGCTATGGGTTTGTGGTGATTTTGAGGCAGGATAGGCACAGAATGTGTTGATGTTAAAACTGAGGCTGTGCTAATATATTCAATGTCATGGTATTATTTATTTATATTAGTTCTATGACAAATTGTCTCATTACCTTATATTTGTGATATATATGTTATCTTTACAATATATGATCTTTGAAATTTTTAGATAACTGTCACTCAATTTTTGCCTAAAATGTAATTTTGTATTTAGATTGCTGTACATCTGTTTAGTCTTGCCAGCATTGAAAAGATTGGTATATGAACAAATCCACAAAGACCGTAATGGGGGTTCGAACCTACGTCCAGCATGATTCCAGATGCGCCTTAGTCGACTGAGCCCCGACATGGTCATAAGAATTACAACCGGGAGTGATACTGCCCTCACACGGCTCCTGCAGCGTCTCAAAGACATAAAAAAGTAGACTATGGCACGTCTGGGATCATCCCGGACATATGTTCGAACCCTCATCATGGCCCTTGTGACTTTGTTCATTTGATATCACGCTATTTTAATTCTGTACGTAGTGTAGTGTAGATTTGTATATGTTTCCAGTTTAGTTCCTGATCCAGGTAATGGCAATATCTACTTGCTGTTCTGTTACTGTTTTCTCTTGTATAACTAATGTACTGTAATTTTCATGTTTACTTTTTAAAAATATATGCTACCATTTTCAAATAAAGTTTTTAATTGATTTACATAATACCACCACTGGCTCATTCGTTATGAGCAATAAGTTATCAAATAAGAACTGGTGGGATGTTGGACATCTTTAATGGTAATCTAATCTGAAATTTGTTTAACCCAATATTCCTCAATTAATCTTACAATGAAAAATCGATTTGCATAATATTTAGAGTTGGTATTTCACTTCAATGGTATACAAGTGGTTCATCAAGGAAGGTTTAATTCAACACTTTACAGAAACCTCTAGAATCATGATGGTTCATGAATAATAACAATTGTGGTATCTGTTGGCAGGCTTGCCAGCCCTTCACATGGCAGCTGCAGGTGGTCACGACAACACTGTGATGAACCTCCTCAACACTGGAGCTGACGTCAACGCTACAGATATGCTTGGTAAGGATCACACTTAAGCATCCCAACATTATACAACACTCATGTCACACAACACAGCAAACTTATGTGTAACAAAATAAAATAATTTTATAATACAATATGTAGTACTAATGGTGTCAAAGTTCCCCAGCCTGTCTAAGAGACAATAAATGTTCAACATTTATTATTCATAAAAATATGCACTCAATAATAATCATACTGTAGTGCAACATATTACATATATTTCGCTACATAATTCACTATGTATATGAGCAAGCAAATTACTTAATTGTTCAAGTGACACATTACAGAACATGTAGAGTGACACAACATAATACATTTATGGTATCACGCAATACTCTACATGTATGACACATAACACTACGTCACGTATTGAACATATAACACACAAGTTAAGGTGTTACAGAATTCAAATAGTGTCCTAAAACACATTTCAATTATGGCATCAAACGATTGCAATACACTTAATGTGTGACATGTTTCAAAACACCTATGATAACAAACTACTATTATAGACATCAAATATGGTGTCTCTCAATACACAATGCTTATAAGGGCGCAAAACAAAGAAAAACAAAAAGGTACCAAGTTTAAGTCACATTGAAACATATTCATTGTAGCATACAGTGCACAATATATGTGATGTCACCCCCAAACACTACACTTATGACAACACCAAACAACCATGTAGATGATGACTCACAATTTGTCTGCTGTTTTAGATTCAGCTACTCAGAACGAAGGGTTCATGTAGCACGGGCTATAGTATAATTAGTCATTGATACCACTAGAATTTTGTTTGGAAATAAATAAATCGATACTTTTCCATTTTTAATAAGTACCAATTTGACAATTGAGGGACCCCTGGTGCTTGTGTACCAAAACATCCTCACACACAATTTTTTGTCAATAGTATCTTCGTGGTAATTTTTTTTCGAATGGATCAACATCATACCATGAACAGAAAAAAACTAAAAAAAGGAAATAAAAAATCACAATTTCAAATTTGGTGTCAAAATATTAATATGTAACCAATTGTTATTTTATTCATCATCATTTCAGAATGGCATAAAACGTTCATGTTTCTTATAGCAAAATATTGTTTGAGAGTATAGTTTACTGTAAAACATTTTTTTCAATATTGCCATCCAAATGTGTTCAAAATTTGGACGCAAACAAATTATAACTCCAAATGTTATGGATTTATGACTAAACGAAAACAAGAAAATCTTAGAACTAAGAACTTTGCACATAATATGTAAAAAGGCTGAGAATCGGTGAGAAACTGAATTTTTGACAGTGTCTGAAAAGTTGAAATTCCTGTTTTAGAGATAATTGAAGTTATCGCCAATGACTATGTAAGTTCTAAGTAATGAATTTGTAAGTTCTAAATAATTATATGATTATGTAAGTTCTAAGTAATGAATTTTCTTGTATGTGTTAATAAACATTGCTTGGCATTCGTACTCGAATATGTGAAAGTTTTAGATCAATGTGTTGAAATAATATGAAGTAAATGAAAATGAAGTATGAAATAAAGTAAAGAATAAATAATCCCCAAAAAACAAAGTATAGGGATTGGTTTGGGATAAGAAACAAGTATTTTGCAGTAACTTTAATGTCCATACATAAGTGATAAAGCCCCAATCTGGTCCTCATTCATTAATACAACCAAAAGAGACAAAGAGAATAGAGTTTGAAATCTGTAAATAAATTGGACCCCCCCCCCTAAAAAAAGTCAACCTCTGCTACCTGTGGCTGATTAATACACTTGGTAACTTTGGACCGGACTCGCGTCCATTATTTTTCTCCTGAATCCTAACTTTGGACCGGACTTGCGTCCACTACAAAAAATATTTGTATAAAATTCATTTTTTATCCAATCGACCTTGGGATAGTAACTAAAATAAGCGCCTTTAGAATGCGCACAATTTGATGCCAAAATGAAAGATGTAACATGAAACTTGATGTCCGAACACTTATATGATTATAAATAGGCTTTTGGTCCAAATTTTTAAAAATTTGTTAAAATTCTATTTATTAGGTTGGGACTAGTTTTAAGATGCACGCCTTTACGTCGCGAACAATTTGATACCAAAATGAAAGCTGTGACACAAAAAATTATGTCAGAATACTAGAAAGATATAAATAATTTTGTGATGATGAGCTTCCAGAATTAAATTGTTTGTTAAAATTCCAGTTATTGCTCTATTATTATGGAACTAGTTTTAAAATACGCGACTTTGTATTGCGAACTATTTGATACCAAAATTTAAGACGTAACACGAAAATTGATGTTATCAAACTGAACGAGTATACACATTAGGTTGCAGTGTACAAATTGGTGCTCATTCACAGGTAACTTTAGGCTTTTCTGCGGGGAGGCACTCCAAACTTTTGTACATAATATTCATACACATCTGTAGGGAATTTAATTGCGAACACAATGATACCAAAAACGAGCAACGTAGCACGGGAATTAAGGTGAGAAAAATGGAACGAGTATGCACATTTTTACGGATTTTGTGCGCTCACGGGTAACTTTTGCCGACTTTAGGCTTTGATGTTGGGAGTCACGCCAGGCTTTTGGACATTATATTTATATATACCTGTAGGGAATTTAATTGCGAACACAATGATACCAAAACGAGAGACGTAGCACGAGAATTAACGTGAGAAAGCTGAAACGAGTATACACATTTAGGTGTCACCGCGCGCTTGCCCGCAAGCCGGGTGCATGACCCCTAAGTTGACCGTGTGCCTGCCCGGTGACAGATAGTGTTTAATTAACATGTTTACCAATTTCCTTCCAACTTCACATGCTTAGTATCGGATATGCATTCTCCAAGATGTTGAAGTCACAAAAAAATCCACATAGAAATAAGGGGGGTGGGGGGGTGGGGGAAAGTGGTTGTGAGATTTTCGTACAAAGGGACATATGAAATATTGCCATTGGGCAATGTATTTATGTAATATATAATAAAATGCAGCATAATAACATACTAACATTATCATTAGTAGTAAAATACGGTCCTCTAGGTGGCCCCAGCTGCATATCCACTTTGTTGACCCTTTTGACTATTACCTTTCTTCCCTTCTGTGGTGCCTCTTTGTCGTGGTGAGGGGCTCACGTACACCTCCCTGGGACCGGTGTGGGTTGCCTTTGTCCCCTCTTTAGGTGGTGTTTGTGCTGAAAGGCACCACGTAGGGGCCTTATGAGCCATCGGACCACCCGCTGGAAGGGTCGCCTGTGAGGGTCCACCCTGAGTGGATGGTTGGGTGTCCAGGCTAGGGCAATAGGGGGGAATGGGGTCTTAGTACCTATGTGGGAGAATGGACGATGTAGTAGGACTCCCCTGTTGAAGAGGGGGAGCACCGCTGGGGACGACACACCCTTTTTGTACTGGTCCGCGCTCGGCCTCCCTGGCTGCCCTGTTAGGTGGTATCCCTTGGTTCCAGGTCCCAAAACCTTTGAAATTGCTTGCTGCATGGATGACGACACGACTTCTCTTACCCAGTCTCATGGGGTGGGCGACCAGTCCCCTGAGTCGGACCGTCCTGGAAGACCGAGCTCTGTAGTCCCTGCTACAGGGCCCGGTTTAGGGCCCAGACTGAACTCTTCCTCCCTGCTCCCCTCCCTTCTCTGTGTGGTTGGGTCGAGCCCCAAGCCTGCTGTGGTGACCGCCTCGTCTCCTTGCACGGCTCCATCTCTGATTGTGGCTACTGCGCCTTATGACCCACCTCTCTCTAAAGGTTCTCATCGCAATCCCCGCCACGGCCCTCTCTGTATGCTCCCTTCTCATACTAATTCATTCCATGCTTTGTTTGGTCCTGCTACGTGGCCTAAGTACTTTGACCTCCATCCTTTAGATTCGAATCCTACTGACGATTTTTCCCTTCATAGGAATCTTGTAGATTCAGTAGATGCCTCTGTTATCTGCAACCCCACCCGTCTTGATACCTGTGTCGTTGCTGCTCCTTCTCAGGATGCAGCCACCCACTTGGCCGCCTTATCCTGCATTGGCGAGACCCTTGTCCGGGTCTCCAAGAACGCTCGGTTAAATGCCAGTGTTAGCACTGTTCTCTCGAACCATGATGCAACTGGTGTTAGAAATCTCAGACTGCCACGAAGATATCAAGCATATTTTTTTTCTTGCAATGTATTTGTTATCATTATATTAATTCTGCTAGAATTTACCTAATTAAAATTATCTGTTAGATTAAGGACCGGCCCGAAACGCTGCGCGTACTAGAGGGTTTACAAGATTGTAAATACTATGCTATGTATTCTCACAAACCCAATGTACCTTCTTGTATATTGTTACGATAATCTCCTTCAAGAGAGATTAGGCCTGCTTTCCTACCATCAAGCTACTTCAGTACATCTAAAACGTCTAAATACTACAAGCAAGTGTAGTAAATATTGAGTCAAATACGTTTTGCCAGGCGCAAACGTATCATTACACTCGCTTTCCACCCTCCCCCCTCCCTCGTCACTAATCACCAAACTACCATTTCCAGCCTGCCTGCTTCTGATAGGTGAATCAACGTCTGCACCACTGCACCTCAGCGCCCTCTACCTAGCCGATGTCTGGGCCTGAACCAGTCATTGAAGTTAGAATATCCTTGTGCTCTCAAGCTGTGAACAACCAACTGATATACGCTCTGTTTATTGGTGGAGGTTCTCAGCTAGCGCTTCTCAGCACCTGTTAATCATTTTTCTGTCTTTATTTTATTTGTAGAGTAACGTCACCCTTTTCTTAATTTTTATGTTATATTTTTTTACTTTTTTGTTTGCACTGTACATAGCCAAGGAATTGTCTTATTCATAATTTTTAAAGTTAATTAAAGTTTCATTGTTCATACTATGTGTTTTGCGTGTCTTCCCTTACTTTACCACAGACAACAGCCAAGCAGTTGATCTTTTTTTTCTTAAATGTGATAGGCATTGACAACAGCCATTAGGAGGACTGTCGAACACCTACACTTCTACACTTTCCCGTCACAATATAAATCAATAAAATATAAATAAATAAATATCCTCGAGCCACAGGGTCATTCTGTCCTTCAGGTGGATACGTTTAATCGTCCCCCTCGTGGTCATCGCCGTCTGCCCCTTTGGGTTGTGAAGATTACCTTTGATGGTAGGCCCTTCCACCCTCTGTCATTCTTGCTGGTGCCAGATGCTCCGTTCCGGAGTATATTCCATCTCATTGGCTCTGCAATAAGCGCAGGAAATTACTTAAGGAAATTAAAAGCGACGAAATTACTCATAATTTGTTCCCGGATGGTGATGAGTCTGATATAGACGATTCAGACTTTGATTATGACTACACACAGCCCTTAGAGGTGGATACGACCGACGACGAGTGTGAACATGCTGGCTCCACCAGGGCTAGGCCTAGCATCTCGCCCATGCCTCCTCGCCCTCACTCGACCTCAATTTGTGCAAGACCCCCCCTCCCCTTCCGGCCCGTTGGCGTCGTGAGGGGGCTTGGTGGACGGCTGCCGGAGTGTGATGCTCCGTTGGGCAGTCCTCTGTCCTTTTCTGGCCTTGCACTCCTGCTGCTGTCTTCTCCAATTGTGCCGGATCGCTTTTCCTTTTCCTTATGTTTCGTTTTTCCCCCCTCTTCTCCTATCTGCTTGTCGTTTCCTGCCGACCTTTTGCTTGTTTTGGATTATTTCTTTGGACTTCTTCTATTTTGACGCCCGGGTGCTTGAGGAGGCATACTCTTGCACCCGTAGAACTGTAGTACCCGACGTCTCGAGCGAGGGGAACCTTTTATTGTCAATCCCCCTTTCGTCGCTGAACCCGATCTCGACGGACTGACGGTTCTTAAGGTGGCGTTTGTGGGGCGTATACTCACGACGCACCCCTAGGGGGCCCCGGCATGATCAGCGATAGCTTCCTGTTGGGTGTCCTGCCTCTAATTGTGGCTCCATGGTGGGTATGGGGGCACATTCGTGGATGAATTTGTCACTTTTCGTCTCTATGTCGTTGAATGTTTCCGTTGTACCCTCTCGGGCTCGTGGGGTGGGCGACCAAGCCCCCGAGTCGGCCTGTATTGGAAGACCAGGCTCTGTAGCTCCCGCTGCGTTGGGCCCCGACCTTGCTCCTCCTTTGACCGTCCTGACTTCTTCCCCCAGCTCCCTCCCTCCTCTGAGGTTGGGTCGAGCCTCCAGCCCCCGGTGGTGACCACTTCGTCCCCTGGTGTGGCTAAGTCTTTCGTTGTGACTACTGCGCCTTTTGACCCCTCTCTCTCTAGGGGTTCTCAACGTCGTTCGCGCCCCAACCGCACTCGCTCGATTCCTTCCCGTGCTGATGCGTATCAGGCCTTGTTTGGTCCTGCTTCATGGGCCAAATACTTTGATCTCCTCCCTCTTGATTCTGCGCCTCCTGACGATTTCTCCCTCCATCGGCATCTTGTAGATTCCGTGGATGCGTGTGTTACTTTCAACCCCACTCGTCTCGGTACACGTGTCGTTGCTGCTCCTTCTCAGGATGCGGCTTCCCGCTTGGCTGCCTTATCTTGCCTTGGCGAGATCCCTGTTCGGGTCTCCAAGAACGTTCAGATGAATTCCAGTGTTGGCACTATTCTCCTCCCACCCCATGTTGCAACCGGTGTTCGGAATCTGCAGGATTGCCACGATGATATTCGGCATATCCTTGATGCCCAAGGCCATTCTGTCCTCCAGGTTGACTCTTACTCGTCCCCTCGTGGTCGTCGCCGTCAACCCCTTCGCGTTGTGAAGATCACCTTTGATGGTAGGACCCTTCCATCCTCTGTCATTCTTGCTGGTGCTAGGTGCTCTGTCCAGGAGTATCTTCCTTCTCCTCG